>NW_004955470.1:7995973-8000831 GCF_000276665.1 Chinchilla lanigera | reverse complement strand
CCAGGCAGGAAGCTGGCCAGCCGGAAGACTGGCGCTCCCCACCCGAGCCTCCCTGTCCAGCACCATTTATTAAAGAGGCTATCTTTCCTCTAGTGAACATGTTTGGTCTAAAATTCATTTGGAGTCAGAAGAGACCTAGAATAGCAAGAGCAATTCTGGGAAACAAATACAAGGCAGGGGCATCACAACCTCTGGACTGAAGTTATACTACAGAGTTATAAAAACAGTATGGTACTGGCAAAAAAAAAAAAAAATCAGAGGATGAGTGGAACATATTAGGAGATGCAGAAACAACTCCAAACACACTCAGCCACATTATGTTTGACAAAGGGATTTGTATAATTCATTGATTCTTTGTCATTTCCTTCCAGCTCTAGCTTTGGATTTGAATTGCTTTTGTTTTATGAAGACCTTGAAGTTCATTGTGAGGTTATTTATTTGAGCTTGCTCTATTTTCTTCATGTAGGAATTCACCACTATAAACTTCACCTTAAGACTGCTTGCACTGTGTTCCGTAGGTCCAGTATGTTGCACTGACAATATCATTTGATGCTATGAACTGTCTAATTTCTTCCTTGATTTTATCAGGGGCCCATTAATTGTTTGAGGGGGTATTGTTTAATTTCCATGTGTTTGTATGGTTTTTTGCCATTGATTTCCAGTTTACCTGCACTATGATCTAATAATATGCATTGGATAATTTCAAGCTTTTGCATTCACATAAGTACCCTTGGTGGGCTAGCATGTGATCTGTTTTGGAAAAAGTCCCATATGCTGGTAAGAAAACTGTACTTTTTGATGGTGGTCAGGACACTGTTGACATCTATTAAGTCCATTTGTTTGAAGGTTTGGTTCAACTCTGATATTTTTTGTTAATATTTTGTCTAGTGGATCTGTCCATTTGTGACGGCATTGTATTGAGGCTCCCCATTATAATTACATTGGTGTTTATCTGACGTTTTATGTCACGTAGTGCTTGTTTTATGAAATTAGGTGCACCGATGTTTGTGACATGTTTATAATTTTCCTGCTGGATTGTTCCTTTAGCCAATATTCATGCTCTTCTTTGTCTCTTCTGATCAGTTTTTCCTCGAATCCACTTTGTCTGAAATTCAGATGGCTATGTCTGCTTTTCTCTGGGTTCTCCTTGCATGGAATACTGTTTGCCAGCTTTTGATTTTTAATCAGTGAACTTCCTTTGAAGTTAAATGTGTTTCTTGTATACTGAATATCATTGAGTTTGGTTTTCTGATCCATTCTATCTGTCTGTGTCTTTTAATTATGGAGTTGAGACCATCCATATTGAAAATTATTACTGAAATGTAGTGACTTCTTTCTGTCTTTACATTCTTTTCCTGTTGCTGATTTCCTTAATTTTCCCTTCCAGGTTATGTGTTCACCCTGCTAGGTATATTCATTGTATTTGACTTACTGGCATTGTTGTTTTGTTTCTTTGTAGAATCTCCTTGAGACATTTTTGTAATGGTAATTCAGTGGTCATTAATTTCTGAGGTACATTTGGTCATGGAAATATGCTCTCTTTCCATTAATTTTGAAGGACAGTTTTTCAGGGTATAGAAGTCTGGGTTGTAAGTTACCTTTTAGGGCTTGAAGCACTTCTCCAAACCATCATGGTCTATCTTAGAATACTGTATTGGGTTTCAATAAGACCTTCATTTAAAATATGGTATCTTATCATTCAGAAGTATTAAATGCATAGGAAATGACTTTGTGACCAAAGGCAACAATCCAGGGTTTGTTTTCATGGATACGCATTTGTCTCAGGACCACTCAATGACTTGGTATTGAGAAATGTGAGGTGTCTGTTTCCTTTTCAGTGTCTGGTTCCATCCATGCACTAGTCACTTTCTGGAGTCTGTTGTTATTTTTGTTCTGTTGGTCACTGTAGCAGTCTCTTCCCAATTCTGCACTGTTTTGATTAATGTCAATTTATAAAAAGACTTGAAATCTGATCTAACTTGTCCTAAATCTTCTTCTCCCAGAGGGCCTTATCTATTCCTGAGCCTCTATACTTTCATATAAATCTTAAAATCATCTTCACAAATCTCATATTAAATATTTAATGAAATATGTTGATCCACTGGGGAAATTAATACCTTTTTATGTTTATAATTCACCTTTATGCTCACTTTAGCTGAGTCTTCATTAATACTTTTCCAAAAAGAATTTATCATTTTTCTCCCAAATGGCTGGTACACCCTGTCTTACCATGTCAATAACACCAAGTAATGGTGTAAATGTAAAACAACAAAGATAAACACGCATGTAGTATACCATTTAGAATTATCTCTTAAATTTTATTATTTATTTACTCTGTGATCTAGAAATTGTATTTTAAAGAACTTTTCTAAGAGATTACTGGAAAGTTTTTATACAGAGTGTGCACACTGTATTATATCTTTGCAATGGAGTATTATGTCACAGTAAAGAATGAAAATGTTACAGCTAAATGCAACAGTAGATATGAAGCTTAGAAACATATTGAGGAAATATCTGTCTCAAAAGACTATATATGGTACCATATGTTTTTATGACATCTGAAAATAAGTAAAATGGAATGATATGTAAAATGAACACATGTAGGGTGAAACAGACATAGAATGACAGGTGTGAAATGTGGGTACTCATGAGCACAGGGATGAGTAGAGAGACGGAGATGGGATTGCGAAGGAAGCACTCACTGACCTCAGTATTGTTCTTAAGCAGGTTGTGGGTTCATGCAAGTTTATTTTACTGTTGTTACAGCTAATGAAGACAGACTTTACGTCAATAAATCACACATGAGGCTTAAATACACACTAGAACAGGTTTGTAAATTAGTAGATACAAGTTCAGTGAGAAACCCTTGTTCCATCAAGAGAGGAAGGCTGGGTTTTGAAGGCAGCAATGTGGAAATTGGTGTCATGGTCCACTCCTACTTTCAGCTCCACATGATTGGCTGCCCAGGGCTGTCGCCAGGGTTTTCCCATAAGCAGAGTCTTCTGGAACAGTCTGGAAACTCATGGTTGGAAGCATGACCATCAGCGATCTTGCACACACTCTTCCTGGAAGCCCTCTCCCTTTAGGAGTTAAAGACTGACTGCCTGAGGCAATGCTGCCTGGACAAAGAAGGCGCTGAGGCTCGCAGAGAGCTTTCTCCATTTGGACAAACTGCTGGCATCATCGTTTTTACACGGCCAAGAAAATAAAAAGAACAATTACTTGGGAAAAAAGCACAGGAATTCTGATCTGGGACAGACAGGCACAGGGGCCTGGGAACAAAGGAAAGGTTGGGGTTTCATTAGGACAAAGAACGGGGAAGCTCTGAGTGGCAGCGGAAGCCATCACCATGCAAAGCTACCGTTCCGGTCACAGTGGCTCTTTCTCCAACAGCAGGGGCCTTAGTCTCTTTTCTCATCAACGGGACACGATAAAGACTAAACCTAACAGGGAGCGGGGCTTATATTGGCTCACAGGATGTGGTGGTTGCGGTCCACCGTCGGCTGGCTCCGAGGCAGGGCAGCGTGGGGGCGGGGCACTGCAGAGGAGCACCGCGCATCACAGAAGCAGAGAGAGTGAAGGGAGGAAACCGGAAGGGAGATAAGCACTTCCAGGTCACCCGCCACAGATCTTCCTCTTCCAACCAGGTCCCACCTGCTGCACGTTCAGCTGCAACACCCCCATAGTCCAATGACCTTTCCAAAGCCCCACCTTTCTACGCATGAGGCCTTGGGGGAGACATCCAGATTTAAACCACAACAGCAGAGGTAAGAAGAGAAACCTCGTCTTAAAGATAAAACAGGTTGTTTCCCTGGAGTGGCCTCATGGGGCAGCACGCAAAGCAGTCATTTGTGACCAGAGCCTTTTCTTCCCATGGCCTCTTGGCTCAATTTTAGACAGGCATGAGAAGAATTTTATTTGTGTGCTCAGTTTTCCATACTGTGTAGCCTAATAAGTTACACATGGTAACATACATCCATTTATGCATCAAATATTACATAATGACAAAACAAACAAACCTCAATTGTCTGTTATTTCAACCTTCAAACTATTTTTAACTTTCTGGTCAATCTTTATGCAAAGCACTCACAGATATTTTTTCTCAACATAGTTTTGAAAATACCATTGTTACTATTTTTAGTGACAAATACTGAACTATTTACAGATACATTGATGTGATACCTGAGAATTCGCATCAAAATAAAGTGGGGCAAGTGTGGGTGCAGTTGCAACTAAGACCCGCCAGGAGCTGAAATCTGGTGATTGAGTATGAACACGAATTCTGCTGTTTTCATACCCAGTAAAATTTCTCATCTTAGAAAGTTTTTATTAAGTTGGCAACCACAAAAGTGTCATAACCAGTAACCAATCATAGAAAAAAGATAAATCAGTGGAATCTATTTAGGGTAGAGCTTGGAGCTCCAGTGACCAGGAGAGGAAAGTACACAGGCACACAAGCTGCCTCTGTGTGCCTGGTCACCAGATCTGCCTGCAGGAAAACACACACAGGTCCCCAGGCCAGTCATGATGGTTCCATGAAGTGTCCTTCTGTGCTGCCTTATAAAAGAGCTCATATTGTGTTTTGGGTTTTACTTTGAAAAGTGTCAAAGATGATCAGTACAATGCTGATTGAGTTTTATTAATGCTCTCAACAATGAAATCGCTCTCCCTAATCAAGAAGGTGAGAACCAGTGTGATCTGCCTTCTCCTTTATTCCAGCACAAGGGGTATGTATACCCAGAAGCCTCCAAGGAAGAGCTAGGGTTCCATGAACCACTTCCACAAAGAAATACTGTCAGTGCCTTAGTGCTTCTCTCTCTCTCTCTCTCTCTCTCTCTCTCTCTCTCTCTCTCTCTCT
>NW_004955470.1:7891107-7995868 GCF_000276665.1 Chinchilla lanigera | reverse complement strand
CACACACACACACACACACACACACACACTTCCTGGAGAAATAAGGGAACCTATTTTTTATTATTGCTTCTAGAATTCACTAGATCCTTTTTCTGGGATTTTACATGCATTATTTATTTTGTAACATCAGAGGTCATACTATTTTCACCATATTATAGATAAATAGAATAAATAAATATCAATACAGGCTCAAAGTCTATCTAAAGTACTATAGTTTGTATATTACAGAGCCATAATTTATACCAATGCCATCCTAAACCAATCCTTTTTCCAATACATCTGTTGTAGTTGTGGTTTGCAAGGGAAACAATACAGGACACATAATTTATAGGATTATTTTATAGTAGTCACCCAAAGAGTCATATATAAAGAGAGTGCAGGAAATCTGTCCACACACTAAAAACCCAAAGAATCTAGCTGTGGTCCTGGATCCCATGGCAATGTTCTGCACAAGTCCAGCTAAAGATCTAGAGCCTATAACAATGCCTCCGAGAAGTTCAACTGGAGGTCAAGAGCCCGTGACAATGTCTCTTGCAAGCCTGTTTCATGGATCTATGCCAGGAAGACCCAAAGGTCAGTGGCAGAAGCTAGAAAGTCTGTGCCAGTGTGCTAAAGGATTTGTGCCAGCAAGCTGAGGGATCTGCACTAGAGCCAAAAAGCAATGCTCAAAGTAAGAACCAGAGCTCTCCTGAAAAGTACCACAGTCATCCTCAGCAACAGTGAGGTCCTGAGCTTCTCAAATGATGAGAACGGTTGAGTTCTTATCAGGAAAGCCAGCACAACAACCTTCTCCAGGAGACTGAACAGTGCACCATCTTCCCCTCTGGAGCCAGGAGGTGATGCTCAAACAGGATTTCTAGATTACTTTTAATATCTTCTAACTACTGTCATTTTAGGTTTTCATTGTCTTTGAACTATTTTGCTATCTTTCAGTTAATCATAATTGTGTAAACTGTAGAAAACTGACCGCATTACAAATAATTCTTATCCATAGACTTGTAAACAGATTCTGTCCCCTTGAGAGACAATTATTTTCCCTTTCTACCATACAAAAACTTGTTGTTCCATGTAAAGTTTGTCTTAATATCCCCAACTGCCTCCAAATGTATATTTGGAGTTTTTCTTCAACCTGGTTGAAACATCTTATTAGTTTCCACATTCATTAGTGAGTTGGACATGATCCCCTGACAAGTGTTCACTTATAGTTGAGAGTCATGATTTTATTTCACATTTTTTCATATGATCCAGGAAGCCTGATATCAGGAAATAGAGCCCATACGAAGCAAGATTCTTGGCTTGACCACATGGTACTCAGGCTCCTGAGCTTTTTCTTCGCTATTTTAGCAGAGAACGCTGCTGAATGAGCTTAGCGAGCATCCCCAGTATCCGGTCACCTCCGATGGATAACCTCCCAGCTGAGGCCTGCTCAGGCTCTTTTCAGCAAGAATCTTGCTGAGTCAGTTCAGCAGAATCCCCTTCACACCTGAAGTTGCCTCCTGAACCTTCTCTTCCACTGACCCCGGCCCTGCACCTTGGCTGTCCAGGCCCACTGGCTCTTGCCGGATTCCAGGCAAAAACCAGCCCTTGCCGTCCCTTCTCAGCATCGAATGCAGCAGGCTCTGGCTCTGTCGAGATGGACCTCAATAAGGTCTTCCTTGTCCTGCTTTAGCAACTACCACTGACTGACTTTCTTCTTTAACACACTTTCAATCACAGAACTATCTAAAACCCTGATGATGGCAATAGTTCAGGTTTATTGTGCACTGAATTTTATACCAAACATGGCACTAACAGCAGGGAAGGGTTGAAAATTTTGCCTAGGTGAGGTGTTACAAAGTCATAAAACAGGATTCAAGTTCAGGTCCGCTCTACTCTTGTGCGCTAGGTCTTCCACGTGTGTGTTTCCTCCTCAACTTCTTTCTTGGCATAAAAAGGGCTCCATACTTAATGCTTTGATAAACTCTTGACCCCATTCAAATTTCACAACACTTCGTGAGGTGGGTGGAACGGCTGTGATTATCCCCTGATGAGTGACATAAACTGGATTTGAGAGGTCAGAGCACTCCGCCAGTACCACACAACCTTGAGGAGATTGAGCCAGAACTCTGCCCACACCCCTGAGCTATTCTTCCCTGTCGCTGTGCTCGAGGGGAAGCTGTAGGATCACCCCAAGCCTGGCCGGAGCCAGGGGGAAAGGCGTCTTTCTCAAAGGGAGTCACACTCAAAGTCACCTGGGGAGCTCAGAAACCTTTGAGACCTGAGCTTGTGGTGTTCAACCAACACTTACCTAGTGCACCAAGATACTAGGCTCTGGGACTCACTAGGGTGTGTTCATGGGGCCACATTTTCCCAGGGTTTCCTTATGCACTGTATTCCAAGAGTTTAGTGTTAAAGAGAACGCTGGGCAGTACACTAAGACTTGCAAATAACTTCCAAATGTAAAATCGTCTTCTGATGCCTGAGTGTCCTGAGCTGACCTGGGACACCAGGAAAGTTTCAGCTTTG
This sequence comes from Chinchilla lanigera, assembly GCF_000276665.1. Taxonomy (NCBI): domain Eukaryota; kingdom Metazoa; phylum Chordata; class Mammalia; order Rodentia; family Chinchillidae; genus Chinchilla; species Chinchilla lanigera. Next base: position 7,993,363 of record NW_004955470.1, on the reverse strand, counting down.
TGACACTCACAGTGATGCCTGTCTTCCTCCAACAGATCCGGCCTAACGCCTTGAGTCATTAGGAAATGAAGCCTCTTGCAAGGTCATTCCCACCTCACCTTTTCTGCTCATTCTTCCTGGAAGAATTTAATTAGCTGGAGTTTCCACAGGTATAGTTCCCTTTCCAATTCCTCCTTGCAATATTTGCCCAAGTATTTTTCTAGAGAGCTGCCTGAAACCCCACATGTTGTGGAGAGAAACTAAGAAATGCCAACGGCATTGTCTTCCTGCATTCAGAACTTGGACCTCAGCTCCAGGGGTGTGGGTGGAGTACAGCAAGCACTGTTTGCTAAACCCCATGCTCTTGACACTGCGGTGCCAGGCTCTGTGGCTCCAGGTGACTCTCCCATGGGTGGGTCCCTGGGCGAGGACCTGTCCTTTGTCCTCTGCTTGTAGAAATAGTCTCTTCCTGGAGGACAGAACATTTATTCTCCTTCTTTCTGGACGGTGTTTTAGCTTCTACCTGTAGGACTTCAGTGACGCTGCTGTTCCTCCCTCTCTGCACACACAACCCCTTTGGAGATGGCACAGATCGATAATGGCGAGGCTTCTGATCCAGGGCCAGGACGAGCACAAATTCAAAACAAGTGCAGCCTTCGCTGGTGAAACTGAACCCTAGTGAAACCAGAGGCAGTTTCACTTGCTCTCAGCTCCCCAGAAAAATTCCTGTAAGCAAACAAAATAAATGAAACCCTGTGGGCCTTCCTTCCTGTTAAACTGGCCCTCGGCCCTGGTCCGAGTCTCTTATTTTTAAAATTTCTAGCTGGCTCAACCTCTGGTATTTCTGACCATGCCAAGATAAAATCCACTGGGAATAAAAATATTGAAGTGCTTAGAAAATCACTCAAAGGATAACTTGTGTTCTCATTTCCCTATACTTAGCAAAGACTCACTCTGTGGAGTGAAAGATTTGGACACCGCCCGGTTAGCTTCACTTCATTTCTTGACATTATGGACAAGAGTCAGGAGCACGGGGCAGAGAGAGCAGTGCAGGCGAGACCTGAGGTATCACCTGGGGTTGTCAGCTGAGCTTTAGAAACTCAAAGGGTGGCAGCACAGGGCGTGGCCACTTTTTGAAGATACCCAGTGTACTCTGCAATAGCTCTGAAGGTATTTACTGCAGTCTAGGGGTTGGACTTCGTGGCTTTGGGTCAGGTGGCTTAAATGTTACTGCCGCCTACTCACTGTCTGTCTCTGAGAACTTTGCTGAGGCTCCGTTTCCCCATCTGCAACACGGACATGATCATGAGAGCAGCTACTTTGTAAGACTGCGATGAGAACTGTGTTTCTTAAATGCATGCGCAGCGGTCTTGAGGACATGCTGAGCCCACAGCACTGCTAGTGAAAATCACAAGAAGCCTTTGGTTTGCGCTGCGCTTCTGTAATAGGCTCCATGGGTCAAATCCAAGTGGGTTTCCTCACACTGAATTCCACACAGCACACTGATGCTGATGTTCCTCTGGCCTTCCAAGAAATCAGAAGACAAGGGGAGAGAGAGAAGGAGGAAGGGAGAAGGGAGAGAGAGAGAGAATAGCCAAGTCCCCAAAGAGACCATGTCCATCTGCTGTGATAAGAATGTCCCCTCTGCTTTAGCCTCTACAAGGAAAGCAGCTCGAAACAACCATCCCACTGTGTCCTGTTCCCGCTGCACCCAGAGCCTCGCTGTCTGCAAAGCCAGCCTCCCCTCCCGACTCACGAGAATGCTCCCTCCGTTTAATAGAATGAGGTGTTGCCTGAGTCGGACTGCAGCTAAAAGTCGATTAGATCAGTGAGCTAAATTTGTTTTAATTTTTCGCTGTGCATGTTTCAGCTAGTGACATGCTCATCATCAACACCGTGCTTTCCTGTTGAAGCCAGGGTTCTCAGTAGTCAGTACCATGCTACCCAGCGGCTACATCCTTCCAGGGGGATTATCAGTTTACCTTGCCCTGGACATAAGCACCATTTTCGGTGCTTCAGCTGTGCCCCGAGCTGGGGAGATTTCTGGCCAGGGACTCATTAATGGACTAAGAGAAAGGTCCCTTAGTTAGTTATGGTGGTGCTGGCCTGGAATCCCAGCACTCTGGGAGGCTGACTTAATGTGACCCTGTCTCAAAATTAAAAACAAAAAATTTAAAAAGAGATGCGGATGTAGTTCAACGCAAAGGCCCTGGGTTCAATCCCCAGTGCCATTTAAATTTAAAATAAAAAAAACCTCTTTAGACACAATGTTTTATTGAAATTCAAAAGGAAACACAATGTAAAATCAGACACAAAACATGTTGTGACTTCTCGAAGACTTTAATGACTCAAATGATCAATCTTGCTCGCCTAACTTTAGCCATTAAGATTATAAAAATGGGTTTTGATGTATTAATAGCTACTGTATTATCCATCCATTTAGAGCAGCGCTTGTTTGTTTTGTTGCTGGAGTTTTCGGCAGGATGTAGCTCCTCTGTCTCCTATTGCTGGATCTTTTGCAAAGGAGAAAGAGACTCTGAGTCACTTACTCCATTCCCAGTTCTCCAAAGGGAGGAGGCTGGCAATGGAAGGTCACAAGGACACACCTGGGGTTTGCGGTGCCCCGGCCAAGGGACACGTGGGACCTGTTACTTTGTCCGTCCTCCCATTTCCAGTGGGGTGACCCTGGCATTCCTATGTGGAAGGCGTTTTGCAAGGCTCCTGTCCATGTTAGCAAGAGCTCTATGCGTGTGGCCCAGGACCATTCTATTCAGAATGATTCCAGGAAGGGAAGGGGGTGTAGAAAGAATTAAGATGTGGTCTGTACACCCACCAGCTCCCCGTGATGAATGTCCATCATTCCTGCAAACACACACTCTCCAAAACCAAAGATTGAAACATAAATAACAAATGCCTAAACATTTTTTAAAAGCACAGAGCGAGTGCCTTTGTCTTGAGGTCTGCTGCTGTGACAGAACAGCCCTGTGACTATGTCTCCGACTGGCGGCAGCAGCGACTGTCTTGGTTCAGCCACAACCTGGTTTCAGTTACTCTGCTGAGTAAACCTCAGCTCACAGAAGGCTGGGTAGCGGCTGCTTTGGTCTCTAACCTGCCGTACTTACCTGGGGAGCCCTGCCTGGCCAGCTCATCAGCATCTCAGAGAGAAAATGAACTTCTTAAATCAGTTACCGCACTCACGAGAGAGCACATCACTGGAGAGTTACAGGACTGTGCTTTGCAGGCTTCTCTTCGAAGCCCTTCACTTCCGTCCCCATCAACCGCTGCACGTGCCTGGTGTCTGAAAGGTGCGCTCTGTCTACACAGCTGTATTTTCTCAGGAGTCAGAAATAAGACAATTGCTGGTGTTTAGAGAGAAGGAAAAATGTAACACTACAGGAAATCAACTGCTTCATTGATGGATAAAACAACTTACACAAGTGCAACATATGCACTGACTTTATTTTTCAGAAATTCATTTTGCCTCATTTTGGAACATTGTAAAACACACCAGAAACCATTTTTTTTCTCGGCTAAAAGCTCTTAAGCATTTCTTTCTCTAAAGAGAGTCACTTTTTTGGAGAGAAGTCCTGTTCCAGGAAAGAAATTCCACACTGAAATTCCAAGCTAAAGAATTAAACCCCATTGAATTTTTTCTCCTTTATGAACAGGTTGTCTCAGGAGATGGCAGGGGCTCTGAGTCCATGATCTCTTTGAAAATAAATGAGAATTAGATCATATGAAAGGCTAATGATCCCCCAAACTAGAGAATGCAATAATGTTGAGGGAATGACACAAAAATAAGCAAGATAACATTGTGCTTTGATGGGAAAAGGAGAATACTCCTGAAAAATGTGAATAATCCATACCCGGGTTTTGTCTCTGGTTTTGCTTTTGATGATGAGCTCTGAACTGATGGACAGGACCACCCAATACCGTGGTGATCCAAGATTTTCAGCATCCGCAATTCCGGCCACACCCCGCCCCCTGGCCCCCACAAATACACTCTATCCTGTCCACCAAGTAGTTCTCAGAAAAGTCTTTGCCTCAGTTACACTCTTCGCATGGCATTATATCAGTGATTGTTCTCTTTCATGCGTCCGTATCACTTAAGCAAGTACAGCTAAAGCGATCAAACTCTAAACACTGATCTAAAAGTTTTATATATATTATTTCATTGAATCTTCACTGATTTCACTGACTCGTTCTATGAGGTAGATTTATTTTATCTATTGGTCCACTTCGACTTAGGGATAATAATTAACTTGCCACAAGTCTCATAAAAGCTGTTTGACTTCAGAGCCTGAGTTCTGAACTAACCACATGGATTTAAGATCTACATGGTCTAGATATTTCCCCAAAAGAGCTCAGGATGATATTATGGTGCCCATGCATAGCCGTGTTCATAGCAGCACAACTCCTACAGCTAACTCTTGAATGCAGCCTGCATGTTCACCAACAGATGAGTTGGTAAAGACAATGTACCCACCATGAGTTGGTAAAGACAATATACCCACAATGAAGTACTGCTCTGCCACAAAGAAGGGTAGACTGGAGTCATCCATAGGTCATGGATGCACCTGGAGATCACAGATTTACATGAAATAAATGAGACACACAAGCTTCAATTTCTCATGCGTTCTCGTCCATGAAAAACTCAAAGCATAAGTAAATTAAAGAGAAAAGTACAAGAGAGATAATGGGAAACAGGTGGATCTTTCACAAATAGGAAGAGACCAAGATGGAGAGACGGAAGGCCACGTAAAATGAGTGAAGCTGCGTTCGCCCAGGCACCAACGCCCAGCAAGAAACAAACTCACTGTGTACCGCAAACGCGGACACATGAAAATAAACATTCAGGTAAGTCCGCGCGGTCAGCGTGGCAAGAGAGAGGCTTCTCCACGGGCTCAGCCCAGCGTCACTCCCGCTGCAGAGGGAGCCCTGCCACCCGCTGCCTCCGGAGCCCCTCTCCTGCAGGAGCAGCTATTCTACTAGGAAACAGGGTGGTAATTCCAGCCCTACCACCCACGCCCCCAACTTTGTCCACAGAGAAAGAGAATGACAAGGACCTCCATCAGTGTCCGGATTCCCCTCTCCACTTCAGAATCACGGGTGTCCCCCGAAGGCCACGGCCTCCCTTTCCGTAAGGGGACCAAAGCCAGGACTGGTGCCCATGGCCTCCTGTTGGCTCCCAGGGAGATGGAGGTGTGCTTTTTCTGCACCCCACGAACCAGAAAACATCTGGAAAATGTGTAAGGAGGGAGGCTGCTGGGTACGATAAATAAAAACGTGCTTCGCTCTAAGTCAGAGTTCCTGGAAACCTGAGACCCTTCAGGTGAGCAACACAAACTAGGGCTCAGAAAGGTCAACAAAATAAAACAAAAACTCAGAGAAGAAAATTTGGACTTTGTGTGTTGGGCACGTGATTTTTTGAGGTTGAAAATAAACAGACACATTCTTTGGGGCCCCTAGCAAGGAGGGTTGACCAGAAGCCAGGCCCAGAATTGGGGGGACGCTAGGAAATTTCACTCATCCCTGGGTGAGCAGGGAAAGGAGTCCAGCTGCCTAGCTGAAACCCCTCACCGCACTGCACTACAGGCACCTGCTGGAAAACCCCTGGGAGAGAAAACACTCCGCAGATTTTGTTGTTGTTATTGTTTGCTGTTGGCGGTACTAGGGATTGAACCCAGGGATGGCTGAACTACACTCTTAACCCTTGAAAAAATTGTTTATTTTGAAACAAGATCTCATTAAATTGGACTGGAACTCACGATCTTGATCCTCCTGCCTCAGCCTCCTGAGGCGCTGGGATCACAACTATGCAGCACCACACCTGGCCACACACCGTGCTTTGAAATAGCGCTGGAAGCCCTAACTGAAGGACCCCTCCTTGGGAACTCCACAGGTCTAATATGGCTAGCAGCCTTTCAGGGGCCTCCACAGGCCCACACGAGGAGGGACTTCTGGGCCACGTCCCTGCCGAAGAAGTGAACTCAGGGCCTCGTGTTCCTATCCCCAAAATGTAGTCTGACTGTGTGAGTGTTGAATTGCAGGATGCAGTGACCAAAAGATCAATGGTTACCTCCTTCCCCCGGGCACGCTGGCCCTGTCCTGTGCCAGAACACAAGATTAACCAACCAGCAGATGGTCTGACTCGAGGCTGTCAGTGACCTCATCCCTCTCTGCCGTGCCCTGTCCCTTCCTGGTACAGCAGTACTTGCTTATCCTCAGTCCCACTTCCTGTCTCAGTGACCGAGTCAACTGCATCCAAAGATGTTCAATGGAAAATTCTAGAAATAAACAATGCACACATTTTAAGTAAGCTTCTTACCCTGCATTGTTATAGCTGCATTTATTATCATTAACTTCATCACTACAGGGCACACAGGAAAAATCAGTCTCCACGGGGGACCTGGAATGTCCCCATGCGTGAGGACCATGGTATGGAGGAAAAGGCAGGCAGGCAGGCCTGCAAGTGCCCTGCTGGCCTCAGACTGTCCCCTGTGCAAACCTTTGCCCACCCGTCACTCTGGCAGTCTGCTTCTCTGTGGCCTGAGCTCACTCTCTGCAGTGGAATGTGGTTCCTGGTTCAGGTGGGGAGCAGCAGCTTCTGCTAATTACATGGACCCTGAATCCCACTGCTTAATGGCGCCTGCACCTGAGAGCAAGCTGGGAAACTCTGGTAGATCCCGCTCACCCTGAGTCCTTGCTGGCTACTCTTGGCGGACACTTGCAATTGGCTTCTGCAGTTACATGGATGGAGACCAGTAAGGGATGTGGGTGCCCTTCGCTTCTGATATGCAGCCTTGCATGTGGCCTTGGGAAGGTGAATTTCGACAACAGCTCTCTGCCGCTGTACTTCACCTACCGCTGGGGGTAAAAGCCCACTGCCCCCGCCACCTCCTGAGCCAAGAATTTGTCTCTGCTGCTTAGCTTGCTTGTTTGTTTAAATAAAAAGAAAAGCCCAAGGATTTATATGTGGCTCTGTCCCTGATTAACTGATTCCTATCATTTGGTAGTGCATAATTTTTATTAAAATAAAAATACTGAGATCAGAAGCGGGATTATATTACAGCTTCAGAAGATCAACCAATGGGCTGCTTTGCCATGTCTTCGGCTGAGCATGCTGGGGAGAATCATTCACACTGTATAAACTGTGGGCAAAGCCAAATGTCCTTGGCCTGTTACTGGTGCCCCTAGGTCCTACCGGAGGACGTGGGCTGTTCCCTGCAAGGGACAGCAGCCCCTGAGCTGGCATCTGGTGACATCCCAGGCTGTCATTTGTGACATCTAGAAGGTAAGAGTGCTGAGGGCACTTTGCTCGCATCCCTTCCAATCTGTGCTCCTGTCATCAGTTCGACATGTACAAGCGATCGCGAGTGCAGACGTCATTATCCCTGATAAGAGAAAAACTGATAAGACCTACACAAGCACAAAACATGGAAAGCAAAGGGCTAGGTGGCACAACAGATAAGTGGTGAAAAGTTAAAATGAACAAACTGCCCCTTGTCCTTCGCAGCCTGGGCCACCAGAATAAACACACGTGTCCATGCAGAAGTGTAATGCACAGATAAATCCACTGCACACCCCCAAAACATGGGGACACCTAAGGACAAAAGGAGTCAAGGCAGATCTCGGGAACATTCAAGGGGGGCCTTTACAGATGGGCAGGATAAAAAATCAGTCAAGGATGGTGGAGGTACCAGAAATAGTAATGGTAGAAGGGTATTTAGTTAATTATCATATGTTATCAATGTGGCACATTAAATAAAGCCTGCAGAGTGATTATTGACAGACAGGTGGCCCAAGAAAAGAGAGGGAAGGGGAAAGGGAGGGAAGAAGGGAGGAGGTAAAGTAGTTTGGTAAAATCGGCCAGCTGGAGTGCGTGGTCCGAAACGAAGCCTGGACGTGATGAGGAGTACTGCACACACCTAATGAATTCCTGTTGCTCACGGCATGGTTGTTCAGCTGTGTGGCCACTGCGTTTCTAATGTTTGTTTTTAAAGTCAGGGCTGCAATTATAAAATAGGGTTTGAATCCACTGTTCAGAGATTTAGCCTGGAGCGTGTCTCGCATCAATCGCTGTTGTCGATTGGATACGGCAATGTTATACAAAATTTCACCTCTCTTTTGAGATAGGATTAGTGCATACTGGATTCCCAGATCAAAACCAAATACATTCCCTGGATGGAGAACTGCTCTCCAGGGACCTCGGCCATGGAGTCCTTATCCCTGAACACGGGGTTGGAGCCAGGAGACTGCAAAGGCCCAGCCTTGCTCTACTTGATTCTAAGCTGCACGCACACGTGGTGAGTGGAATCACCAACCAGTCACACTTACATCTCGGTACACGAGCTGGCCAGAGGCCATCAGAGGGTGCTCTTAGGAAGGCGTGGGGGCTCAGCTCCTGTCATCAGCACCCCCAGCTCAGAATGTGGCTCCTCTACAAGTCCACTCACTCCCAGCTTCCCAGGCATCTTCCTGTCTCTTAGAGATCCATGTCCAATAGCTTCAAGAAAGCAAACTCCACAGCGCCCATCTGAAAACCTCGCGCTCACAACAGTGGAAGGTGAGCGCTAGAAAGTCAGAAGCAGTCGTGTGGCAGTGGCACTATTTCCTGCGGAGCAGAGGGCTGTGGGACTGGCCATGCTCCCTGCTGTGTCCACGCTCTGCTGTCCACCTCACTCTGAGGGCTGAGGCCTCCTCATCGCTCTCTGCCCTGGACTCAAACTCCTCCTCCAAGGTGAAGAACAGAGGCCTGGGCCGTGCCACCGTCCTCCTGCCCGGCCCAGGGTCTCTGCCATCACGGAAGGGCACCGTCATTGTCGCTTGGGGTAAGCTCTTCATGGGGATCACCTCCTGTGCCAGCCGGCTTTCCCGAAGTGACCCCAACTGGGGCCGCGCACTGAACGTGATGAATGGGAGTCCAAGGCCGCTGCTGTCGTCATCTGGAAAGACAGAGCAACAAGAAGGGAAAATCAGAATCCAGATCAGAGTGGAGGCTTCCTGCCCGGGGGCCAGGAGCGCAGGGCAAAGCCACGGCTCTCCACAGTCCCACCTCGCACCCTCCACATATTTTCCCCTTCAAGGTCACTGTTCCAAGGGACCAGGAGACAGAAGCTGTGTGTGCAGTGTTGCAGACACACGGAGATGCACTGAAACCAGTGCGTCAAGCCAGGCCCCCTGGGTGACGGAGACAATGTTTTGTCACAAGGTCACACCAACAGGCCGAGGACATGATCCATAGGGCACAAAGTGGCTGTCTCTGAAAGGCCGACGCTGAACGAAAGATCACAGGGCACCGCTGCGTGACAGTGGTGAGCTGCCTCGGTTTGGCTTCTGCTTGGTGGAAGTCTTAGCCTGTAGGTATTATGTCTGAGTCTCATCCCTTTTGACTGGGAAAAAAGCCAGTCTTGGAGAAACTGGGAAGTGAGGAACAGGGAGATGAGGATGTAGCTGATGTGTCCCTTTTAAAGGGAAAGGAAAAGAAAAGAGAAAACAGAGCAAAACTCCCAGAGCTCAGATGAATGTAGCATACTTAAAGGTTTCTGCCAACAAAAGGTACTTGGAAAGTGGCCCCCAGAAATCTTAACCTGTCCGTCATGCCATATTTTTCCAAATATGGCTACATCACCATGAGAAGGTAGTTCAGAAAGTGAGGTAGGGAACCAGCTGCTTTGAATACAGGAAGTAAATAGCATTAGTGAATATGCCAATTTTCTTTATGGCTTCTTCTTAGTTTGTGCTCTGCAGAGTGGCCAAAGTCCCCAGGTGCTGGGGACAGCACCTAAGGGTCAGTGACCTGGATGCCTCTGTCCCCACAGCCTGCTCCTTCACCATCCACTCATTCCCTAGAGTGCAGAGGTCCCTCAGGGGACAGGTTCTGGGTTGTGGTCAGGTGGGATCTTGGCATTAGGAAGAGGCTCATGCAAGTAGCTTGTAAGGTGGCACCTTACTTAAGTGATAAGACGTGTCCAACATGCAAAGAACAACCCCCACCTTCTGGAATAACCCCAGACTAGAAGGTGGATCATCTCTCTAGTGCTCTGCTTTTTAATATAATGCTTATTTAAGATTCACACATCAGTGCTCCAATGAGCCTGCACTGGGTCATCTCAGGAGAAATGTCAGTGTGGCATTCTTCTTCCTGTCTACTCACTTAAAAGACAAAAATAGCCCTGGATTATTTGTACCAGGAGGATATTTTGAAGTCAGTCTATCCCATCCCCTGTATTTGTTGCTGTCTTATTTCGTTTGCTTGCTTTGTATGTAGAATAGCTCAGTGATAATCTCAAATACTACTAGGTAGGCAAGTCTGGCCTGGGAGTGGATAACTTGACCAATGAAACAGAATTAAGCTCAAAACTGTCTTCATCCTGAACATTTCAGTACAGCAAAGGTCAGGGAAAGATGGCACTGGGACCGGAGCTCAGCCCCTTGCAAATTCTCTTCAAGCCTTGCACAACGAGAAATCCCTGACGGGCTGAAATTCATAAGGGGAAAATAAATGACTATAGCGCTCAGTAAATACAATTGACTATTTTTTCTGTAAATGACTATAATTCTCAGGAAAAATAATTAACTAATTTTTCCATAAACCTCAGAGCAGATTTAATAAAAATTTTCTAATAGCAAATATATCTTTAAAAAGTAAAAGCTGAACGTGAACCTCGAGGGAAAATGATTGGCAACACGCAGGAGAGAAAGGGACGACACCCATATCGGACAGAGCTCTTCCAACTCATTTAAAGATCGACAACCAAATAAAAAATAAATGGAGAAAGGCAGAAACGGAAAATGCCACAGAAGAAAGGCTATTGTCTCCCCAAATATGAAAGCTGTTGCATCTCCCCAAAGCTCACATCACAGTGCTAAAGTTTCCAATCCTATGGGGCCTTGCATGGCCAAAGGCGACGGGCCAGAAGACACAGTGATGGACGGGGAGGCCCGGGTTACCTGAGGCTTCCGCAGCACCTGCGTTTCTCCGCCCGGACTGTGGCTTGCTGTAGGGGAAGGACAGGTAGCGGATGTTTTTGGCGCCAACCTGTGGGGATCAAGTAGAAGTGAGAAACAGAGTGAGGAAGACCTTTGCAGGCCAGAGAGGCCAGAGGCCAAGGTGTCAGCCAGTTAACCGGCTCTTGGGTCGGTTTGAGGGAAGCAGAAGGCTGTCTTCTTCGTGTCTTCAAATGGGCTACCCAGGACCTCTCCGTGCAACCCTCCTGCCCCGGGAGCTGAGCCCCAGAATGAGATCTGTGCCTGCCCAGCCTCCCCGCAGAAGTCGCAGTAAGGTGCATGTGCCGCACTTTTGCGCAAGGTGGAGGATGGTCTCAGCACAGGTGGAGGCCCCAGGCCGCACTTCCCCAGGGACAGCCCAGGTGTCCGCTGACAGACGCCTGCAGACAGAAGCGCTGTCCCACTGCACCAATTCCCCCGGCACCTGTGTCCCCCAGGGCAGGCTGCGGCCCTTCCGCAGGCTCTCCCTCAGCGTGTTCTGCCGGCGGATCAGGATCTCCTTCGCCTGCTTCTCGCTGCTCTGGGGCTTGAGGTTGTACTTGTTGTAGGACAGGGTCTGCAGAAACAAAAGAACAAGTTAGGACGCCCCTAGTGCAACTTCCCGTCCCGGAGGTTACAGGACATCGGCTCCATGGGGGAGGGGTTGGGTGGACTTGGAGGAGGTCACATATAAGGAACAGTTGGTCTTCCATTGTGCCCTGCAGGGGCAGGTAGACATTGCTCCTGTCTATTTTGCAAGCAGGAAGCCTGGAGGTCTCAGCGCATCATGTAGGTGCTGGATTCCACTCACCCCACCACCTCAGGAAGGCAGTGGCTGGCGAGAGGCTGCTTGCCCCATTACACCTCAGGGCCTGCAGGAGAAGGGACTGTGCGACACTTGTGGTGCTCCTTAGGCTTGGCTGGCCCGACAGGTGACTGACGAGCACAGAGATGGAGTACACCGCTTTCCCCCTTTGAAAGCACGTGATATCCTTCAGGGGAGCCCGTCACTCAGGCACTCCAGAGACTGCCCGCCACGCTCTGACCTCTTCTTGGAACCTGGCTAAGTTAGGCCTTTCCTCTTGTAAATTCGGAAGAGTATTTCCTGTGCCCCATCCCTCCCTGTTCCACAGAGCTGTCCCTCACTGTCCCCTCCCTGTAGCTTCCACTGGGGACATGCCAAGCACAGGGACTTCAAAGAGAGTGGCCAGAGATCCTGCGGGGCCAGCTCAGTATCAGACCAACTGTGGATTAGCTTGGCCAGAGGCAAACACTGGCCCAGGTGCCTCCTGACTCCCCAGAGAGACCCTTCTAAGACCCTGCCGCTGAGAAGCGCCCCAACTTCCAGTGGCCCAGGCTAGAGGACTGAAGGTGGCTTCTACACACTGTTTGTGTCAGTCCTCCAGAAACAGTGGAATGGAGAGCTGCATTTGCAGGGTGACATTTTTCTTTAAGAGACCAAAAGGATCACGGTGGAAGAGAAGAATCTCACCACGCTTGGAAAGCTGGAGTTAGCAAGGAAAGATGAGGAGGGGTGGGACTGGTGAGCCTCACCCTCAGGTCGCAGAAGTGCAAACAGAGGCACCTGTTCTCACTGGCTCCGCATGGCATACAGCAATGAGCCCCTTCAATGACAAAAGGCCAGAGCGCTCCAGCTTGGGGCAAGGAGAAGGAAGATGCTGCACAGCTTTTAGAAGGAAGAGCGCTCTGGAGGATGGTGGAGAAGCCAACATACAAAAGAAGAAGAAAGGGGCCCCTGGGCGCCTGCCTCACGCGAAAAGAGAACAATGGATCTGCTTTAGACCGGTTTGGGGTTTCCAGACCTCCCCTCCGCCACCACTGGATCTTTCCCTAAACTCATCAGCTTGGGGAAGAGGCTGAGTGCTTGGTACTCCTGGCCCGGCTGTCACTCAGCTAACTGCATTCTTCAAACCAGGAAGCTCTTATCTCTGCGTCTAATCCAGCATGCGAGAGCTGAGCTGAAACAGTTTCACTTGGAAAGCTCTGGAGCAGTGGAATTCACTCCGAGCAGGCTCTCAGCTGCTGCGGAGCCCTGAACTCACGCGGCCCCTTAATCCTCCCCGCAACAGAAAGCCCGAAGTTACTCTCCGTGGATTAACTCTCCGTGGATTATGTGAATCCGGAGGCACGGAGAGAACACCGGGCAGGTGGTCAGGAGAGCTGTGCTCTTAGCTTGGATTTATTTCGTGACCTTGAACAAGTTCGTGCCTCCGGCTCCCTGACCTCAGCATTTTCTACTTGCGGAGGAAGAGCTTGCTGTAGATGATTTTTACAATCCCACTACGATATGATCTATGACACAGTCAGCAAAGCAAAGGCCCTCCCATACTTATTATAGTTCCACCCTAGAATAAGGGTGCACAAACTTAGAAAAAGACCTCCTATAACAGACGGCGTCAATTCAAGTGTCATTTATCCAAAGTTCCAGAAGGACTCGCCCATTATCCTAAGAAATACTCTTGCATGCACTAAGGTCTAGTAAAGACTACGTGCCTATCTACAAAATTCAGAACTAAGATGCTTGGTTTGGCTCCTTTTATTCTGGCTTTCAGCATCATACTGTCAATATGTCAGTTTTACAACCCTTCTTAGCTCAAAATTACCCAGACAACTGGATTGGCTTCGCACCCTGGTGCCATCATTCTTCTGTGGTGACGGCGACAGCTGGTCTCTCTTTGGAAGAGAGGGAGACCTGAGGCTTCCGGAAACCTCCAGGCTGCAGGGCTGGGGCAGCCTGACCCCTAGAGACAGCAACTGGATTTGCATTTCTTTTTATGCCACCAGTGCCAGCTTTATAGCAGAAATCTGACAGTGAGCTTTCTGTTCTCCAAACCAAGCAGAGAGGACTCATTCAGGGAGAGGCTAATGAGAGTGAGAACAGGTTCCCGAAGGACTGGTCTCCGGGGCAGGCCATGGGCCGTCCAGGCAGGGGGCTTGCACACACCCTTTGCCGCACTTGGTACAGGTTCTGTGTCAGAATGTCTCTCATGGACTCCACGTCTTCAGGGGAAAGCCTCTTGGTCGCCTGTGTCCTCTGGGCCCTGGAAGCACAGTAGGAGGAAATCTGTCATTACTCTTCCTCTGTGGTGAGACCAACGCCCTCTGCCCTGGAATGGTGGGAGCCCTAAGTTCCAGAACCCCATTTTTTTATCGCCTTTCCTGTTGTGTTTGCAAACTGACTTAAATGTCAGAACGTGAATTCCTCCTTAGAGCTTTTCCACGGTTAAGGTGGTGACAGCCAAGTAATTTTTCCCGTTATGAATCTGGGATGAATTGACATGTGGATAAAATATAATAAAAACCCAGTTGGTAGAAAACAGCACCATAAAATGGAATCCAAATACTGCTAAATTAAACAAATAAAATTCCTCAAAGGTCAAGTCCTTGCTAACTCTGCACTTAATCATAACACAGGCAGGTGACAACCAGTTCACAGACAAACACTGTCCCCGTGCTATATTTTGGGAAAAGTGATCTAACAGAACATCAAAGGTGTACGAGTACATGTGTCTTGGAATTATAACTTTTAGGGATCTTATTTTTCCTTAGGCAATGATTTAAGAAGCTGGAATCACATCCTACGAAGAGAAAATTAAGTCATTTACACCGTGAAGGTCAGCCCAGCTCAGAGGCCCTGTGTACCGGGAGCCCCCGAAGGAGTTTCTAGTACAGGTTGGGCCCAGGTGAGCAGTCAATGTACAATTGTCCCCGAGATTCCTAAGTCATGACATTCTGTGGGGAGAATTGCCATGTGACAAATGTATTTGATTACAATCTCGTGGCTGTACTTTCAAAAAACCTTTTATTAGATGAGTAATGTGTGATCACGGTAGAACATAAGAAGAAAAAAGAAAGAACTAAAGAAAGTTAAGCCTTGTTTTTAATACTACCATCATGCTACAAGCCCTAATGGTTTGTCTTGTCTCTTTGCTTCTTTCTCCTAGCTGCAGCTATTTTGACTGCCTACGGGCACCGATGGCTTTAACAACTGCTCGCATATGATCTCAGGCCTGTTGATCACAGATGAGTAATTGTTAGTTTCAACACAGGTCACCCATTAAGTATTTTCCTCAAACATTAGTGCAAATACAGCCATAAGCAGCTAGGACGTTTCAAAAGTAATATGCTACTGGTAAAAGACTTAAAGGCCTTGGATACTGGATAGCACGGTGTGCTAGGATTTTATTTAGCAGTGCCATCTGCACACTGACTAAGGACCTTCCTCCAAAATTACTGGAACCAAAGCTTCCTTTGTGGAGAGCCGCAAATATCACCTCTGTTGATCTGCAGTTACCACCCTTGGTGATATAAACATTATCATCAGGGTATGTCAACCTAATTGTGTATGTGTCCTTCAAACAAAATTCACTCTGACTTAGGGACGCCCACACACTCTCACCATCTGAGTACATGTCTTCATTCTGGTGGGTGTAATGTATTGCTAAGCAGAAACTCCAGCTCGCCAAACAGTTCCATTTTCTGTTCATCAGAAAACAAATAGCAAAACCACCGATAGAGGAAGTGGCAACATGAAACTTGACAGAGCGGTAGGTCTAGCTTGGAGCTCTCCCCAGTTCGGAGTTGACCGCTTTGGGAAGCACCCATCTTCACTAACAGCCGTTTGGGCCACCGGCCGGCAAGGGTAGCACTGGGATCTGGAAGGTGTCACATCTCCCTGGGCCACGCAGGGCCACTCTAAGAACCTGCCGTGTCGCAGTGGCCTGGCTCACCTGAGCGAGGGGGACCTGGCGCTACGCCGTGCCGCCTCGTGAACACAGGCGTCCCTGAAATACCCACTTCACTAGTCCAGGAAGGGCACAGCCCTTGGAAAATTGGATTGGTAATGATGCCTGGTTCAAATGAGTCAAATGGTAAACCAACAGACTTGTCCCTAGAACATTCATTCATTACCTTAAATGAAAGTTCTTTGGTAATTTCACAGACACTAGGGCAAACTGGAACAATCTGAATCCAAATGTATTTGAATATAAGGTTTACGTTTCTTATGACCACCCTTTCCTTCCTCCCTGCCTCCCTTCCTTCCTTCCTTCTTTCCATCCTTCCTCCCTTTCTTCCCTCTCTCTCTTCCTCCCTCCCTCCCTTCCTTTTTCCTTCCTTCCTTCCTTTCTTTTTCTTGGTGACATGCTGTACTAATGTATAAGAAGCCTTCAAATTCAGTGATGAAATCTAGTAGATGTTATATTCAGTATGAATTCCCAACGATTAAATGTTATCCCTTGGTTTATTTAGAAGAACACTTTTCCTCTTCATACCTCAGTGTGACATCCTGGGGAAAAGAACACACCCACGACCTGAGGCCTGGCCTACAGCAGCCGGGCTCTGTGCGTGGCCGTCTTGTGTCCCTCTCCAGAGGCTACCGTGATGTCTCCCTTTTAAAATGAGTGAAGTGTGCCAGTGAATGTGGCCAGCCTCCCGGGACACAGCATTCCATTATGGGAGGGGAAATGGCATCTCAGAGTCCATGTAAGAATGCGGAGATGTGAACTTACAAGGGTGATTGAAAGATATGGTTAATGTTTAAATTGTAAAAGTGGTTACAGTGAAAGACCGAGAATGAAGAGATGGGTGAGTTCAAAGCAGGGGCAGTTTCTGAGGAGGAGGGATGGCAATGTGCCTTTCACTGTAACAATTTTTTTTTTTTTAATTTAAACATTCTGTTTTTGAGCTGTTTTCATTGATCAAATATTTAAGGCAACTTCTGTCAAATACAAACTTTCTAGTGTGTGTTCATCCTCCTAATTCACCATATTCTGGCTTTTCCCAAAAGTCAAATGACCGCGCAAAGTAAATGCTTTGAATCATGGCAACCACAACAAGGCAACTGAAGACACTCCGGAAAGAGCACTTCCAGAACCGCTACAGGATGTGGAAAGCACAAGGGATCAGTGTGTTTGAAGCGGGAGGGTGTATTTTGAAGGGAATTCCTGGCAACGTCCCTTTTCACTAGAATGCGTTTTTTACAATTTAAATATCCACCTTATTTTTATTTTTTTTACTGACACACCTGTCAATGCATGATCAATTACAAACATTTTTAAACTAAAATGAAATTATTGCATGCTTTTCTTTAAAAATGGCCAGTTAAAGTTACTTGACAGTTTTGATATAAAATACATTGAGGGTGCATAGTTGCAGTTTGTTGTGCTGATAAATTTATACATATTTTAGTATCCCTACTAAGTTAATAGAAAACGTTTTCAAAGCTTTGATGTTACTCATCAATTTGAGCCTCTATTCTCCGGTAATTTCTAACAGCTTACTACCCAGGGGTGAGATGAGCTGTTTTGTACTTGAAATAATGAAATATGTACTTTACACCTCCACAGGGCCGTTCTGAAGTTCAAGTAGGTAACGCATGTAAAAACAGCAGACTCCAAATCCACATTACCTGCGCCGTCTCACAGACAACCCGGGTGGTAGCGATCTTCTAGAAATCACAGCACTGGGAAAGCTAACTTTTGTACAACGATTGTTTAAACTTCTAAAGAAGAAAATATATGTGCATTTTGTTGTTACATCTCATCCAGCATAATAAGAAGTGAGTTAAGAACACATTTTTTTCCTGTTATTGTACGAAGGTTTGTTTTTGAAGAAATTAGCTGCTTTGATCTTAGGAAAGGAATTCCTTTTTGCTTGATGTCCTACCGATCTCTGATAAGATCAAATACATGTAATTTAAATATTAAACTTGTATTAAATATCAGCTTTAAAGAAACCTCCTCTCTCACCCCAATTAAATAACTAATTTAGGCTATTGGAGGGGGAAATCCCTTACCTGTCAGACTCTATAGCTAATCTTGGATCGACTTCTGAAAAATAATTGACTCAAAGCAGGAGTTGGAGGAGGCCCCAAACAAAGCTGTTTGAAACATTGCTTTGAGGTCAGAAATCGGGGCAGTTCGTTATGGTCAGTGCAACGTAATTCTAAGGTTCAAAATGTGTTCAAGCGCAAGAGAGACTGATTCTCATTGAGATAAGCGCCTGCAGTCCTAGACAGAACATTACATCACTGGGGAGCAAGCCCGTTGTGGAAGCTCCTAACGGTCCACCCCTCTGGAGCTGTCCAGTCCTCCTCGGGCACACTTCCTCAAATCTTCCTGCCATGAGCAGGTCACACACCCACACTGGGAGACTGTGAGCCACGCCCCTCACACACTCCTGCAGCTCCCTGTCTCAGGTTGCATTGTGTGTGACCTTGTCACTAAGGCCATGACCCTACCCCTGTATGCGTCCACGAGGGCAGGACCTATGTCTGCTTTGCGTGCTTGGCTCACAGTTGCAGGACAGGAACTCTGGTGCAAAGAATAAGAGGACCAAGCTACTCGGTCAGTAAGTCAGATTTGAGGGCAATAGTCTAGAAAATGCAAAAAAAAAAAAAAATCTTTGATGTTAACATTTTAAATGAAAACAAGATCAACATTCCTGATTTTTCCTCTGGCTCCACTATGGCTTAGAACAACATTGCCAATAAATATTTGCTAGCGCTTTCCCATTTTACTGTCAGAAGTTTCCTCAGAGTAGTGTAATGGGCAGCACAAGACAAACAAACAAGCCCCAGAAACAAGCTCACGGAGAAGTACGGCAGAAAGCCTTTTGTTTATACTGAGATACCTGTGGGGACGCTGGGTTAGCTGTTCTGCAGGCCCTGGAAGGGAGGCAGTGGTGTTTCTGATTCATTAGCAGGTAAGGGAGGAAGGCGCTATCTGAGAAATAACACTCAAGCATTAGCAACAATTTTATTGCTACCTATTCTTAGTCCTTCTCTCACCGGCTCTGCTAATGTGAGGACATAATGGGAGCTCATGATCAAGTGTCTTTACCTGCTGTAGATGACAGAATGGCGGGGGCTGGTGTTCCTGTCCCTAAATATAGAGGGTGATTAATTTTCCCAATTCATAAGCCATCCCTTGGAAAAAAACTGGGCATCTTCAGGAGGTAAATTAATTTTTGTGATATTAAAGGAGCTCTTGTTAAATGTCAGAGTTAAAACAGCTTTAAAAAATATCTAGCCAGCTTTGGGGCAATTGGTAGCAGATGGTCCAAGAGAAACACCATGTTTCAGAGGAAATCATCGTGTAATGATGGATTTATATACGAGCACCACGTCTCCCTACTCCCTGCCTCCGCATCATCGCCCCACAGTCTTGTTTTCAACAGGAAGCCAGCAACTTCTTGCTCTCATTCCAAGCTGGTCTCATGCAGACTCAAGGCGAACCTCAGAACTGCATATTAATCTTCACCTTCAGCACAGTTTTCTCTTTAAATTGCCCCCTACACCTGCCACACTTCTGGCTACCATAACTCACCCCGTTATGGCTTGGGTGAGTGGCCTCCACAGGTCCCCATGTAAGAACTGGGAGGCCAGGGTGGTGGTACAGGGAGATTCCTGTGGACCTTAAGAGGTGGGGCCTAGGGAAGAGGTCTTTAAGTCACTGGCAAAGTGCTCTCAAAGGTGATTGTGGGACTCCCATTTGTGCCTTGGTACCCCTACTTTCTGGGTGGAGGTGTGAGCATGCACCTTGCTATCCACTCCCGAACCAGCACACCCATCTTGCTACCTCTTCCGTCCTGGTGTTGCCTGTAATGGAACCATGAGTTGGCGGCCCTTGGCATTCTGACACTGAAAGTCCAGATCAAAAAGCAGACAAGACTTACTGCTGCAGTACAGAAAACGCGGTAGAACTTAGTATCCCAGTCTCTGCCATCTCAATAGCTTGTTTCATCTCCAGCTTCTTGTATAAAGAGACAATGCTTGATTTGGGTAGGTTCTTTCGGATTAAGATTTTCCGTAAGTACTTATGATCAAACTTCTTAAACCTAAAAATAAAAACCAATATTTTGGATATCTTTCATCTCTGCACGTTGTCTGTAAGTCTGCATTTTTTTCTTAAAATCAACTACTATCTAACTTTATTCTGAAGAATAGCAAGATACTACCTCAAATACATAGCATTTGAACACATTTTTTTAAAAAATCATAGTATTTATGCGTTTTTTTAAGTAAAGAAAGAATAGCCCACTGACCTGAATATACTGAAAATCAACTGAACAAAAAGAAAGGGACAAGCTGCCATCAGGGCAAAAAGTGTGTGTAAGTGGGGAGCCAGGGAGGCCCAGCCCAAGTCAGGTCCCACCGTAAGAGAAGAAATGGCGGCCACAGCGTTAGGTTGAATGTTGTGCTGATAACTCATAACACAGCAGCTGCACTTACAGTAGCATGGGCCTATTCAACTAGAACCCGGGAAGTTGAAATGGCCCGGTAGGTGCGATAGTTTCTATCCATTATGCTGCAGCTCATTTTGAATCCTGCCAATTAAGACGGAGGGGGAAAAAACCCCACACATGTCCCCACAGTCTGAATGAGAGTGACTTGAATAGGCCGGACACTGGCGGCCGCTGATTATTGCAGTGACCCTCTGGCCGGCCCCGTAGACTGAGCTGCACAAATGCATATGGCGGGAGTCAGTCATTTGTTTAGAGTTGGGACTGTCAACTTTTCCAATCATCATTTCATACGCAGGGAACAGCTTGTCTGCTGCTTTACATTCTGGAGAACGTAACTTCCTGGGCCGCTGGCTTATTATCGGATGATTGGCTTCCTGGTCCCCAAGGCAGGCAGACTGTATCAGGTAAGTTCCCTGGGGGAGGGGGCAGGCTGACTTCCTGAGCTCAGCCATTTGTTTGGCCTGGACCACACCTGCTGCTGCTCCAGCTGGGTCACCCTTCGGGTTTCCTGCCCTTTCTGATGACAGCCCACGGTTCCTGCTCATTCCTTAACCACTGTCACCAGCTCCTCCACCTCACCGTGTGCCTGACCCTCCTCTTGCTGAGCCCACCTTGACCACTCCAGTGGCCGCCGTTGTTCTTCCCCTAGGGCTGCCGTGTCTCTCAGCGTGCTAGTAATTCTTCCCCATCCCGGCTCAATTCTGCCTTCCTGTGGCCTTCCTGACTGCTTCTTTTTGTGTCCTTCTGCCCTTCCTCTCCCTGACCTGTGCCCCAGGATCAGGAGTTTCTCAGAATGCTGTCTTTAGCAGCTTCCCTCTTCACACCCTCGTAGTGACCTCAAGCAAACACTGGGCTTTCGACACCCGCAGCTCCGTGGCACTTCACACCCTTTGTCTGTAGCCACAGTCTTCCTCCTTGAGACTAAGTGTGGGAGAGGAATCAGTTCACAAATGTGAGCTATGGTGGAGAAGGGCTTAGGCATTTGGAAGAACACTTATGTAGGCAGCACCCTTAAAGGTCCTCCATGTTCGTAACCCCCGTAGTAGACAGATTCCTGCCTAGGATTCCCACTATATCACCGAAGCCCATTGCAGCCTCAGGAAGCCAGTTTTTCCACTGTTAAGCTGCTTTTATCCTGGGCAGCCCTATCCTTCCTTTAAATGTAACTATGACTTCTTTATTTCCCCTCCACCCAGGGCACTGGTTCTCTCCCAAGTAACCTAAACCCAGACCCAGCCTGTTCCGAAGACAGCGCTCATTTCCAGGGGAGCAGCATTTACGGTGCCCAGCTGCTTCTTGGGTGGCATGGCTCCAGGGCCTTTGTCTTCCCCTTCCAGTCCCCCTCGAAAGTTGCTTAAGACACAAACACCCCTTGGTTGGGTAACGCGACCCCGAGCACCTTACTTGTCTCTCACTTGGTAGTGGCTCCACTGCCCACACACATCTTCCATGCCCGCCTTCAGGTGATCCATCAGCTGCCAGAGAAATGGTAAGGAGTAACTCTGGTGAGGGGAGAGCACCGGGAAGTACACAAGGATCACTAATGCACCTGCCAAATGAGGGAGGCAGTTTCCCGGTATCTTCTATCAGTCCACTCATGCAAATACACTCTGTCTTTCATAGTGATTCAATTTAGGTTCATGACTATTATGGTTTGTGTTTGGATGTCCCCTCAAAATCCTCATGTGGTCATGGGGCGGGCTTCTAGAGTCTGTGATGGATTCGTGGCCCAGTGCTGGGATTAGGAGTGTGAGTGCTACACACGCCCTGGTGCAGGTAGCCTGCATACAATGTAAAGGAGAAAGAGGTTGCTCTCCCCTGCTCCTCCCTTTCTGCTCTTGTTGCTTTTGCTTGCCCTCTGCCGTGTGCCACCCTGCCGTGGAGCCAGGAGAGTAGGAACTGAGCTGAGAGCTAAATAAGGCTTCCAGTCTTTAATTTGGGTGTTGGGTATTTTGTCTCAGCAAAGAGAGAAAAGTAACTAAGACAATGACTGAGAGACTCTGGAGATAAACCTCTTGCTCACATATGGAATATTCCATGAAAACAGCATCCCTGGCCTTGACTTTGAATAACACTTTTCTAAGGAAACACCTCTTTTCTGAAAAAATATGGATTCAAATTCTAATGATTTACTTTCAATTTCATTCCTAAAGAAGAACTTACCAGTATCCAATATACACAGTTTCTCAAAATACAACTTTTCAAATAACTTATCATAATAATAAAAATATAAGAAGAAAATTTATCAGTATTCTCAACTTTAGTATTTCCCTAGGTATTTACATTTCAACATACAAGCCAGTAATGCTACATTTGTTTTATACAGAATTTTTTACAAAAAAATAGGGGAAAAGACAGTCTTAAAATAATTACAAATCAGTCTATACCATTTCAATGAAAAATCATTAAAATTGTTACTGGCTTCTGATTTTTTTTGAAAACAGATTAAATATACTGAACTATTCTTCCAATATTTAATTGATTCAATGATTTCTATAAATAATTATAACATTTTTGAGAAAAAAATTGAGAGAGGAATGAACTATCCAAATTCTATAGGCTTAGGTATATGCATAATATTTTCAAGTAATGAATCCAAGAAGATAAAGATAGAGAAAAAAATCTAAAATTCAATTAGGGTATTACATACTTTAAAACACTCTCTCCCTATCCAAATCTGTTAACTATTTTCAAATGACTTTGAAAATTTTTGGTTTGGATTTCTTGAAATTTATTGCCTAGAATGATTTTGCTATACAATCTGGGGCTTGTTTAGGTAGATTTAGGTAAATGTCATACAATCCTCCAGCATTTGACTTATGCACCCTCAAGGATAGAAGCAGCCAATCATCCCCTCAAATCATGACTTTTCTGAGCAGTAATTATGCCAAGTGTTCCCAGTCACTGCTTGACACATCCATTGCCCTTCTGAGTGTGCCAATCAAGAAATAATTATCAGAATGCTCTTTCATAAATGAGTTGAACTATCTATTTCTCTATGTTTTCCCCCATATTCCATATATTAATTATTATTTCTTTGTCTGAGAGTGATCCCTTCAAACTGTGTTGATCTCTAACAGGTAGGTATAATGTACAGGGCAGGGGTTGGGCAGCAGAGACTACAAAGCTGTGTAAAGGTAACATGGCATTGAATTTATTATTCCTGAGTGCAGGCAGACTGAAAGTGAAAAGACCTTCTTTCTGTAGGGAGCAAAGAGAAATATGCCCCTTTTATGGGGATGGAAAGAAGGCAGGGGACCTTAGGCAAGAAGATTTCAATAAACATCTGTGGTCACAATTCTCTGGGCTATCTTGTACCTCAGTGGGCAAAGTCCTTGAAGTGTCCTGTATAAATTTTCAAATACCTCTAGAGGTCCCCAGATGTCCCTAGGTGTCCTGGGACCTGCAAATTTCCTTGTCCTATCTTATCTCCTTTACGCTATCCTGTGCTTGCCATGACAGCTTCATTGCTGCTCCGAGCTCCCTGCTGATAGTAGTGCCTGTGCAGGCAAATGGGTTGGGGCTGGAGGAGTCAGGTCCAACTGGAGCGTTACATTAGAACCATGTTCAACTTCATGCTCATCTTTGCCACAGTGGCAAAGAAGACTCTACCAAAAACTGCCACTAGGCCATATTTATAGAAATAGTCACAGCCTTTACTCTTTCCCTATTAAGAGTTCTGGAAAAGCAAAGGACCTCAAATTCCTGTAGAATAATGAGTTTAAAAGCAAATAGAACAACTTCGAACTTAGCCACTACTGTAATCTCTTGAGGTATGAACTTGACTAGGCAAGTTCTCTTTATTCAGTCAATCACTAGATGCTGCTGTGAATGCATTTTGTAGATGTAAATCGATCCCGTCATCAGTTGTCTTTAAGGGAGATAATCCTAAATAATCCTAGTGGCCTGATTTGATCAGTTGAAAGTCCTTCTGGACACAGCAGAAACTTCTCAAATGAGAAAATCTACCGGTAGACAACATCTGCAGTCTGGGCTAGAGTTCCTGCCTGCCGCCCTGCTGTCTGTCCTAGGACTTGGACTTGTTAGCCAGCTCCGACAAGAGCGTAAACCAATTCCTCTCACAGATCTCTTCATATCTCCTGCTGGTTCTGCTTCCCTGTTGAATGCTGATGGAAACACTGCCATCTTGAAATAAAAAGAAGAGCAGAAAAGGACAAAAATGAAAGAAGGCTGACAGACCCCAAAATCCTACAGGAGAGAAGTCAGCTGAGGAAACCCCTTGACGGCAAACGCACGTTGCCTTTCACAAAAAGGAAATGTGGCCCAAGGATAGAGGTCAGGACCCAGGGAAAGGAGGAAAGTAAGAATCAGAAGGGATCATGATGTTTCCAGACCTTGAAACAAAATAGTTTGCCCAGGAACTTTATGGTTTTCTTAGGATCCACAACTCCTTTTTTGTTTCCACTTCCCCTCTCTTTACAGAGAACACCAACACCTGTCTCCTGATGGTTCCCAAGCATAACGGGGGAGAGGTGACTTGTTCCTCGTGTTTCACAGGCTCAAAGATGAGGAGGAACTGGGCCTCAAGACGGATTCACCCAAAGCCTCACCCATCTCTGATACAGACATTTAAGATGACGTGATTTGGGACTTTAGAAGACATTTAGATAAGATTTGGGTTTGGAGCTGATGCTGTAATGGATTGAGACTTCCAAGATGTTAGGGTAGAGGACAGGCATGAGTCTTACAGGACAGAGGGCAGCTGTGTACACAGAAAAATGGCCTCCCAAAGTTGTTTGCAACTGACTCTTTGAGAACTGCAGATGTGCTCCTTTACATGCAGAGGAGGGTTCGGGTAGCCCAGGGCCACAAGGTTGCTCATCAGTTGACCTTACAATAAAGAGAACATGGTGAACTCTCTGGGCGGCCCCAGGGCAATCAGAGAAGTCCTAACAACCTCTGTCAGGGTGATGGAAAATGAGAGAGACCTAACTGGCCAGCGCTTGCTTTACAGGTGGAAGAGGCCACCACCAAGGAATGCAGGAAGCCGCTAGAAACTGGAAGATGAGAGGAAACAGATTGTCCCCTCCAGGCTCCAGGGAGGAACACAGCCCTGCAGCACCTCAGCTGAAACACATCTCAGACCTCCGCCTCCAGAGGCTGAAACACATCCCAGACCTCTGCCTCAGGACTAGAAGGTCATAGGACCAGGGCTTCAAAGTCAGTAGGACAAGCTGACTCCTTACAGCACAAAAAGAAGCTAGAACAGAGTTGTCAGTGGAGCTGGGAAGGAACAAAGCCACAGGCTTAATGACGTGTAATAAGTCTTGTCCAGGCTCTAGTTTACTCCCCTAAGTGACAAATGGGGTCATCACATCAATCCATTAATAACAATTATGGCAGCCGTACTTACTCGGATGTGGAGCTCTTCATTGATGGATTCTTTTTTATTGGTCTTTCTGACGTCCAAGTATCTGACTAGAGGGCCGATTGTGATTCCCTAGATCAGAGAACAAAATACAGGGTGTTGTTGAGGTGAAGGTTATCACTACAGGGAACATATCTGTTATCCAGACTATCAGAATGTCCAATTTATATGTGTTTGTATCTAGTTTCTACTGGATAAATGCACATTTACTTTAATTATGAATTTTATAATAAAAATATCTGTAACTGTCTTATTTTAATATGAAAGCATGATTTCCTCCCTGAAATTAACCTTTTATTAGTTCTTTAAGTGCTAAGTCCAGCTAAAACAAACACCATGCTATCAGATACTAATTAGAGTCTCATTTTCAGAGCTAGACAGTAGCTATCATGCACCTGTCACCCAAGAATATTTTAATTAATGTATTGTATTGGTTAAAAGGCAACGCATTTTAGAAGCTAAAGGCTAACCATGAACATGACTATAAATACCCAGGAATTTAGTTTGGATAATGAACAGAGATAAAAAAAAAAAAGTACTAGAAAGTGCCAGTATTTGCATTGTATTGATGTACTACATGGTCCTGAAAGAATCTATTTATTTCAGATAGGAAACAAAGCTACCAACCTGAATGAACACGGTAAAATAGATCACTACTAGGGTAGCGGTAACAAACAGTTTCTTCCTTGGAAAAAGAGACAGAGGGAGCAAAAACGCAAGGGAGAAGCTCCCAGCTCCTCGAACACCGCTGTAGAAAATGATGCACTGATCCTTGAGGGAGAAGGGGAAAGTCCGGAACTGGTTACTGACGTAGAAGAGCGCAAACACGCCTGGAAGAGGAGAGAGGCATTAGCGCCGGGCCAGCAGACAGAAGGGCACCAGAGGGCCTGCCTGCTGGCCCAGCAGAACCCCGTCTCCTCACTCTGACTCTCCTCCCAGCAGAGCAACTCGGAGCTCCGTGCTCCTGTGACGTCCTGCCTCTATTCAGAAGTCTTCTCTGGGTGCTGCCTAGTACACGTGCTGTGTGTGTGCATGTGTCTAAAGTCAAGCTTCCCATTTTTATGCAAGGTATGTATTTCTTATATTCTCACTCTGTCTTTTAATGTTTGAATAGGTAAAAGCAAGGATATCTGGGAAACCAAAATCTTCTGACCTCAAATTCTCCTTTGGTACCCAAAACAGATCTGTGATTTTTTTTTCCCCCCTTATGGTATGGGGTATAAAACCCAGGGCTTATGCACTGAACTGCAACCCCAGACCCTTTTTAGTTTTTATTCTGAGACAGGATCTCGCTGTGTAGCCCAGCGTGGGCTTAAATTTGCCATCCTCCTGCTTCAGCCTTTCAGAGTACTGGGATTACAGGCGTGCACCACTGCACCCAGCTGTGGTCGGTGACTCACATGCAGGTAGCTTGCTCAGCAACTGGGGCTTCTATAGGTGAGCAGGTCCTCTTGTTTGGCTCACTGATTCTTGAGGTTCAACAAGCAAGCAAGGGTGTCAGCAGGAGCCCAGGAAGCTTCTTCCCATCCCAGTGAGCGTCTGACAAGGAGGGGCTTTCACCAGCACGGCCCCACCCTCCACTAAAGCCCCAGGAATTGAAGAAGGGCTTTCCCTGTAGCGCAGCGGGACTGTCCGCCCTCCCAACACCATCACAGCAGCATCTACTGATGACAGGCACATCCGCAGTGCAAACAACAGCAGGATTTGAACAAAATTTAAACTTTTTCTATTTGTTTTGTCCATCCTGGTTTTTCTACCTGCCAGGCATTCGAGCTGGGCAAGGTTATTAATCATTGCATGACTCGGACTCTTCACCTGCTGATCAGAGGCAGCAGGATTGCAGCTGTCTGCGGCATCTCTGCAGAGTACCCACTGTGGGCACCAGGTCTCACGATGCTCAGGAGCTTTGTGGAAATGGTGTGGGGCTCCCACTGAGCCCACACATCTTCCTGAATATCTACAATCATCCCTCTATTACTTATGATATTTAATGGAGAGTCAATGACACCTAAGCTGTTACTCTGTATCGTGTAGGGACAAATGACAGAGGAAAGGTCTGTGCATGTTCAGCACAGATGCAATTTTCTTTCCAGTATTTTTGGTCTGTACTTGGTTGAATCCACAGATGCAGACCTACAGGTATGGAGGAACAAGTGTATGTACTTCGTAAAGTAGATGAAAGGATTTTTTTAGAACTGAGCATCCAAAAAATGGGGCCTCCTGTATTCTAAGCCTTCCTAACCGCTGTTATAAACAAAGAGTCAGGGTGAAAAGAGACCACACTCCAGCACCTGCTCTGTCCATCACAGGAAGTGGCCAGCGCCCAGGCTCTCTCAGGGGGACCCATCCACACTCTCAGCTCTCGAACAACAGAGCTGTGCTGATGGTCCCCAAGGGACAACAGTGCCAGTCCTGTCCTTGTGGCTTCTTTGCTTGTCGGCTGGGCTGAGACTGTGATTTCCTTCTCGTCACACTGGCTCTACTTCCCTCTAGATTTGAGACTAGGAGGGCTCAAAGATCTGAAACCTTCATCCAAACCCACCGTTTCAAGCTCAAGGAAGACAACTTGGAATAGAGAAATGTCTGTCCAAGTTAGTCAGTAATCATGCCAGGATTCTAGCTGAGGTTTTAAATGTGTGTCACAGTTTCCTCAATGGTTTTTCCACCAGGAACCCGGCAGGCATACATATTCAGTTACTTTTGTGAATATTTTAATATTTCTGCATTCTTGCTGTTCTTTCCTAGATCTTAAGGGCCATCCTAAATTAATTTAGAATTCACATGCTCAATATAAATTCTCACCATTTCTTCTAATTTCTCTCTGAAAAATTGGCTTGATAAGATTAGTCAAAGTCATTTAAAGCCCATAGTTGCTCCTAATCAAAAAACAACACATACATTGTACTTTAGTACTTCAGGATCTTTTCTAGCTCCTGAAATACAAATGTACAAGAGAAATCATTTCTAAAAATTACGTATATTTTGAAGGCTTTGGTCAGTGACATTATAGTTATGGTTGCTCTTATTAATTAATACTATGATCTTTTTCAAACATCACCCAGGACCTTTGTCTGTTATCTATCACCCACAGGCACTCTACCCTTAGACTAGATGTACGGTTTAGGAGAATACTTTTCAACAGTGTTTGTCCTACAGAGAACACAGTTTGTGAGATCTCACTGGGCCTCTCACAACAGTGTCGGTGCCCGCAGTGTCTCATCTGTACCCAACTGAGGTGGGCACGCACGGGCAAGCAGTGAAGAGGGAGGTACCCCTCGCCTGGGTCACACTTCAGTGTGTAGATGCGAAAGTTCCCTCTTCAATTAAAAAGAAACCAAACTGCCCAAGTGCTCCTGCTTTGCTACAAGCCAGAACCTTATCACCCAGCCACTAATTACTTAGACCTGACTACATGGCAAAGAGAAGATCCTCCTGGTACGACAAGGTACCTGGACTCCCCTAGCCAGTAAAAGAAGTGCATGTCACGTCACTCCCTTGTCTTCCCATTACAGAAGGGCAGACGAGAACTGTTATGGTTTATATCTAGATGTCTCCCAAAAGCCTCATACTCTAAGGTGGGGCTTTTGAAGGTGACTGGATTGTGGGATCCATACAATTGATTGACATGCTGATGGTCTAATCAGAAGAAGCAGGCCCCTGGGGGCGTGGTCTTGAAGGGGTTATCTCCCTCTCTAGCTCTTCTCCTTTCTCTCTGCTTCCCGTCCACCATGCTGGGAGCAGCTTTTCCTCCTCCACTCCCCTTTGCCATGCTGTCTTGACTTAGAGCAAGCCAGCCCTGACTGAAACCTCTACAAACTGTGCACCAAAATGAGCCCTCCTTCTCTCGCCTGCAGGTGTCAGCTATTGTGTCCCAGTAACAGGGGCAGCGACCAAGACAAGAACAGAGAAACAAAAGCTCAGAAGCCCGCAGGGGTCTGCAGGCCCCGCTGTGTCTTACTGATGGCTCTCCAGATCTGGCAGAAGACTAGCGTGAAGCAGATGAAGGCCCAGTTCCACTCGTGGTTCTTCCCAATGGTGGACACGCCCATGAAGATGAAGATGAGGGTCTCGCTGACGCTGCTCAGCATCTTCATGAAGTACTTGATGGTCGTGTAGGAGGTCTGGGACACGTTTTCTTCCACGTACTTTTTCATTGTCACTGCACAGGCTGTGATTCTGGAAATGAGCAGAGTCTCAGAGAGAAGCAACTACTCCACAAAACGTCCTCCACACTGGCAAAGCCTCAGACACACAAAGCCTCTCTTTATCCAAAAAGAATGTCTCCTCCATCTCTCCCTTCTGGCTGTAAACTTTCCACAGATTTTCTGTCTGCCTCCTCCCCTCCCCTAGGGGTCTCTACAATAAAAAGGGAGCTACGGGGAAAGGTGTGTGTAATGTGGCCTCCTCCTGCAAAATGGCAGCACAGTTCCAGAAGGCAATCCAGAAGTTTCTCTGCCTTTCTCCTCTTCCAGAGCTTGTTGGACCCAGTTCTTACACTTGCTTTTACTCTTGCTTAAATCAAAATAAATCCTCTTTGGTTGTGTGTACCTAATCAGCAATGCCCTGATTTTCTCTGACCAAATAACACTTCTTGCAGCTACTGTGTGACATATCTTTCATTCCAAATGTATCTGTGCTAGAACCATTTACAAGTACGGGGAAAAACTTTTGCTTTGTCTTAGTGTTTTTAAGGTGCAAAAATGATGGCAGCCTAGAGTGCAGTACCACATTTAATTGGCATAGGCATTCCTAGGTATTATCGTTAACTATTTCTGCCTAAACATCTGGATGTGAGGACGACACCATTGAGAAAGGAATGTGACAACATATTAGCCAGACTGAGAAGCCTCATTCTAAGAAAAACATCTCAAGGTCACAAGGACACAAGATAACCCATTTCTGAAATATTTTCATTAGGTCAAAGAAATCTCAGTTTCTGTACTGATCCCATCTTCCTAGTGTCAGTCCACCCTGAAGGGTCATGGGACTGTGATAGTGGTTGTGGCAGTGGCAGGAAGCCCAGGAAGGGGGGCATGCCTCTCTTCTGCCTGAAAATTAGTTATTCAAGAAAAAAGAAAGACAAAACTATCCAGATAGTAGGTTCCCCAGCTTTTCCCTACATCAGCTTTTCTGAGCATTCTACACTGACATTATAATTGCTACACACTCCTCAGGCAAATCACAAGAGAACAAACACAAAGGTTGGAGAGAATATTTGTCTGGCAAAAGACTTGAGTCACGTTTCACAAAAGTTAAAAACAAAACCCTTCACCTTGGAACACCTTTGGTGATTAGTGTCAGAAGCCATGCCTTCCTCAGATGCCTGACCCCCCTCAAGGTCCTGAACTTTCTTTATAGGCTGAGATGCTTGGAGTGTACTCACGCTAGGATGCCAGACAGGTAGAGAGTTTCAGCAGCTAAGTAAGACAGGTAGCTGAACATGAAGACAATGAGGGGTTCAATCGCAGAGATGTTCTGAGTGAAACGTGTGATAAATGCAGAAATGAATCCAAAAATGATGCCAAAAAATACTCCTCCACAGCCCACAACAATGAACCGGGCACATCCGGCCAAAATGTCAACAGGTTCTATGTCTTCAAATTTATGCATCTTTGTGAAGGCAATTAATATATTGTATAAGACCTAGGCAAAAATAGAAAAGGAAAATAAAGGTGAATTAAAAATTAGAAGTATTTTTCACACGAAGTCTGAACTTTCTGCCTAAAAACTACAAAAGAATAAACTGCACAGCAACTATTAACATGGCTATCAAAATTTAGATATATTCCAAATAGATTAAATGTCTTCAGATTCATCGAATTAAAAGCATAACGCTCAAGCTTTCAATAAATAAGAACATGATAAATGAGGAAATTGATTGCCTTGTTTTGATCATTACTAATTATATACAGTACCAAATCATAATATTTTTTCAAATTATCATATTTTAGACCATCAACAGGCCTCAAAAATGGTTCCTCTGTGAGCTTTCAACTTCAGCCTAGGATTAGCTGTTTACACATGTGTCTCACGAGACCACATGGAGCATACATGTGGGCCAGGATTCCACTGAGTGCGCCACTCTCTGAAAGCCATAACCCCTTGCCCTGCATGCAGGGGCTACTCATTTGAATGTACCCTGTCCCTTCAGAGCCCAGGGATTGCTGATGCCTGCCGTGCCTTTGTGAGGCTGATTTGCCCAGAAAGTTCAGACCAGCTCCAGCTTGGCCATCCTGCCTGGTGAGATCCAAATGCATTCAACTCTTTCCTCCTTGGGGTCCTCCTTCAGTTTTAGGGACCATGGGGCTTTCTCTTGTATATATGAAGTATAACTTTATTATAATTAATAAATGTTATATTTAAAATCTTCTGGGTTTTTTGTCTCCTGATTCAACCCAGCCTACTACATATTCCAAATGCAGACTGTCCCTGATTAGGCAGCTTTCTGTCATTGTGTGTAGACACACTCACAACTTAAAGGAGAACAGCTTTAATTTGGTTCGTGGTTTTAGGAGATTCAGTCCATGGCAGGAATGTCATGATAGATTGCTGTAGTGGAGCACAGATGCCTAGTTCAGAGCAGTTGGAAGAAAAGGGGAGTGATACGAGAAAAGAAAGGCAGTAATCCAGATATACTCCTAAAGTCACACCTCAGTAACACACACAGACACCCAGGAGCATGTTTTACTAATCTCTTTGGCAGATTCCAAGCCAATCAAGTTGAAAACATTAGGTTAGTTCTTACATTCCATGCTTTGATGACTTGACAGTCAAAAACACCTCCTTAAATCAATACTTAATATCCAAATAAAGACAATAGCAAGCTCATAATTCTGCCTAACATAGTACAGCTATGTGTGTACAACTCAAAAGGTACTAATTCCTTCCTCAAAGTTTCAACAGTGATAGTAGTGCTAAAAGTCCAAGTCTATGAGTCCTCTGAAACTCAAGGAAAACTACTGTGAATCCCTGTGTAAAAAAAAAAAAAAGTTGTATAATACCAAGATATAATGGCAGAGGGTAAATATTTCCATCTAAAAAGAGGAACAGGGGAAATAGAATTCAGTCGAAGTAAAACTGAAACCCATCAAGGTTAAGTCTCGTTGTAGCTACATGTCTGACATCTGGGGTGCATGGAGGTGAGAATTAGGTTCTATGGGGCTTGAGATCCCTAACCCTATGGCCTTGCTGTTTGAAGCCCACTGTTGTTGGGCTCTCCTTTGGGCTGGCTCTGCTCACTGCCTGCAGCTTTCCTTGGTAGACACTCCACATTCCTGGCATCTCTACCTTCTTGGAGTTTCTACTGCACAGTCAGCTTTATTCCCACAGATTCATGCATGGCCCTCTCAGGGACTCCTTGCCTGACCCTCCAGGCCTTCCACTGAAATCTGAATGGAAGCCCACAACTCTTGACCCCACAACTCTTACATTCTACATGACAGTAAAAACAGCATCACAGGGATTTTTACAAGGTCTGCTGTCAGCAAAAGCACTAAACAGCCCCCTTTGGATCATGGCTACAGTGGCCTCTGACTGCCTGGATGACTGATCACAGTGAGATGAATCCTAGGTGACCAATTCTCTAGAAGGCTCTTCTCAAGCAAGGATCCCAGGGATTTTCTTTCTAATGAAAGGTTTACACTTTTCCACCTTTGAGCCTATGATGGGGAAGGTCTGGATGATTTCTTAGATGCCAATAAGACATCTTTTTCCCATTCATGTGCAAAGTTCTTGGTGTCTTCCTAATGATGCTAATCCTTCCAGCAACCACACCTTCTTTGGTCACAACTTTTTATGTGGTTCCTTTTGAGCCAGTGTTAAATTTTTAAAATTGTTCCACTCCATCTTTTGCTTCCAATCCTTGCTATAAATCTAGTTAAATGCAGCCAGCAATACCTATGCCACAACCTGAACATTGGGCTACCTTAAAATTTCCTACACTAGATCAATCAGTCCACTGCACATAATCTCGGTCTCCCACAGAATCTCAGAACATGAGATTTGTGCAAAATGTACACAAAATGTGCCAGCACATTTGTGCAAAATCTGCACAAATTTTTTGCCAAAGTGTCACACACATGGTCTCTAGTCCAATGAAATTCTTCTTCCCAA
This sequence comes from Chinchilla lanigera, assembly GCF_000276665.1. Taxonomy (NCBI): domain Eukaryota; kingdom Metazoa; phylum Chordata; class Mammalia; order Rodentia; family Chinchillidae; genus Chinchilla; species Chinchilla lanigera. Next base: position 7,959,627 of record NW_004955470.1, on the reverse strand, counting down.
CTGAAATCTTTTGATCCTGGCCTTTATTGTTCACATCCCTGCCAGAATTATGGTATTTTTTAATGCATCAGAACTTTATTTGAACACTAAAAAGTTACACATATTTTAAACATCCCAAAATAAAGGAACAGTTTGGTAGATTGCTGAGAAATTATTGCTTCTGGTCTTCTGAGCTCCAGTGAGAACCACCCATGAGGAGGTAGAATCTAAAATTCAAGGAAATTCAATGTTCTGTGTCCGAGAACCACAGAAAGTCTGCCGTAGGTCCTCCAGAGTCTGCACCCCATTCATTTTCATACTGCCTGAATCCATTTTCTGAGGCTAAAAGTGAATACAGCAGATAGAGTGCACTACTAGAAATAGATATTTAATTGGCTCACAGTGCTAGAGGCAGGGAAATCCAAGGGCACAGTGTCAGAATCTAATGAGGGCTTCCACTCACATTGCATCATAACATGACCAGAAGGCCAAGCAAGGGGCTGGGGACTTAGCTCAGCGGCAAAAGCGCCTGCCTGGCAAGTGCAAGGTCGTGAGTTCGGTTCCCGGTACCAGAGAAAAACCAAAAAAAAAAAAAAAAAAGAAGGCCAAGCAAGTACACTTGGGACACAAAGAGAACCCAAGAGAGGACTTGATTTATTACAAACCCATTCTTGAGATAACTAACCCCTCCCACAATGATAGCACTAATTCATGTACAAGGGCAAAGCTCTCATGACCTCTTCACCTCCTGGAAGTCTCACCAGCTAATACTGCTACAATGACCATTAAATTTCAACGTGAGTTCTTGATGACCGACTCCAACTCAGCACCCACCTTTGTACTCTGCTCCTCTCTATACCTGCTGGGCTTCCTGCCCTGAGCCTGCACTCTGACCACTGCATTATTAGCCATTCTTAGTGGTATGCTCAAGTCACCTCTTCCCTTTGGCATGGCCTGACAACTACTGGGTCCATGCTTCAGTTCCACCTTAGTGACCCATCAGAGCTGCGGGCTGCACTGTGCAAATGCTGAGTTCTCAGTCATGATGTGCCGCCTGCAGGCAGCTGCAGGCATTGCTCGCCACCCCATTTCCCAGTGCTGGCCTGTCCAGCTCTGCACTGGGCATGGCTTCTCTCACTCTGATAACATCGCCTTTATGACAAAAGGTTATTGATTTCCCAGAGAGACACTGGCAATGGATGACCATCTAAAAGGCCATCCCTAGGCTGTTGACTTGATACGTGCATAGTCATGAATGGCCAAAGTGCACTGTAAGCATAGCCCAGCCCATACCGTCTGCCCTGTCTTCTAAGGAGGGATTCACATGGGTCTGAGAGTGGTTTCCTCCCCAGATGGATAGAAGTCTAAGAAGCAATGGGTCCATGGCATGGGCATCTTTGCTTTGGGGGTCCCTGAAGTCACCATCTATACTATCTACACATGCTTTGCTACACACAAATGTGCATTCCTCAAAGCAGCTCAAGTGTCACCAGCCCTCAGATGGCATGCTGCTTTGCAGATGGCCTTAGCTAGTGGGAGACAGAAGCCACAGGGGGTTCATATGAACCTCTACAATTCAGCTTTGTCACCTAGACTGCTGTGTTAGTTTCCTGGGGTTGCTGTAATAAAGTGCTACACCTACATGGCTCCAATTAGCACAAATCCCTCACAGTTCTGGAGGCCAGGAGTCTGGAATCAAGATCATTTCAGTCTCCGTGTCTCCGCTCTGTGTGTCTCCTCTCTGTCACATAGCCTTCTTATAAGGACACCAGTCATTAGACCAGAGCCCACTTTAATCCCCTGTGGGCGTTCCTTAACTAATTACACTGCAAAAACACTATTTCTAGGTAAGGTCACATCCTAAAGTCTTAGATGGACATGAATTTTAGGGATGTAGGTTCACTATTCTATCCACTATAGTTTTTATAACGAAATGACCACACGATGAAATTAACTCATATTATAGATTAGCTGACTTGAGTCATAACTCTTTTAGAGCAAAAATAATTTCATTTTGAATTTTACAAGACCCTGACCTGTGGCTGATCCTCCAAATGGTTCCATCATATGTCTTAGGAGATCTGAAGACACCTGCCTTGAGTATATGTCAGTGAGCATTTTTTAAAGCAGTAAGATGCTGGTGGCCCACAAATTTGGTTACATAGGGGACTGTAGACAGATCATTAAAAAGCTGGCCTTTTTCCCTTAAAGACAGGCTTTTTCTGCATTTCCTGGGAGAAGAGGAAGATGTAAAGGTGAAGAAGAATCAGAAATCTTGGTATAAATTGGCCCAATCCAGGACACAAACACACTCTGCATACATGGATATTGTATATTTCTGAACTGGTAAAGGTATTATTTTTTAAAAATGTAGACGTGCAGAAATATCAATCGTGGTTTACTTAAGAATATACATACTAATGTGCAGAAATTTTAAGAAACCAAAATATAAAAAAACCCTCCATCCACACCCCCACCATCCCTTCCAGATAAATATTACACATATATCTTTCCAATCCCACAGCCTGCCCATCTACCACCTATCGATCTGGCTCTATCACCCCTCAGATCTCTGCTGCAGGGAATGCAACTGACCAGCCTCTTCCTGTGTTTGAATTTCCATCCTCTGTTCTTAGCCAAGGACCAGGGCAGTGTTACCATGGGTTTTTCCCTGTAAGACACAAAACTGTGCAGGGAGGGGGGCAGTCCTTGGCCTGGGAACTCCCAGGAGGGCTTGCTATACTCTCTGAGAAGTGCAGCAAGAGGGTCACATCTGGTCTTCCTTCTTCCCTGTCTTTTTCACCTGGGTCACTGTACACCAGGCTCTGTACGTCTTCATTTTCCCTCATGGGAGGAAAAGCTCCCTTGTGCATCTCTGTATATCTGACCCATGGATGACCTAGATGGCTTCTGCCTATCTGTCTGTCTCTGTGTCATGTTTTACAAAGCTGCTATAATACTGATTAACTTTCACTGAGCAAACCAAAGCCATGTTTTAGGAAAAGCTTAGCTGAACCTTTGAAATTTGTCACCCTTGGTTTCAAAATAAATCCTAAAGAAATCTAGTGATTGTGTCCTGAGCGGGTGGATTTGTATAGTCTGATTCCATTTTCTGCAGTGCATACACAGGGCTCCAAAGCCCTAGGAATTGCATCTTTGGGTTTAGCTTGTAAAGGACTGAAGCCGAGGTGGCAGAAGCCAGACTTCCGTGAATACACATAAGGCAGGTTTGAATGGATGCAGGCAGGAGTTTATCTGACTCTCAAATCCATAGGAAACTCATCAAACAGGACTGAGACCTAAAGATTTGAATACTGTGGTCACAACCCAAAAGTTTTTTGTATGGTCGGTGAGACCGTAAGTAGCCATCAGGCAGCTCCAATGGCTCAGGGAAATCACAGGATCAGCCTCGACCCCGGACACCGGCGTGCCCTGTAGGGAGACACCCCAGCATGTCCAGAAGCTAGAGTTGTGCACATACTGAAGTGACTGCATTTGCAGTCACAGTCCATGTGGCCCCATGAAAATGGGGCTTGCACTTCAAATAAGCAAACTCCAGCCATCCTTGAAGTAGCAAAATATTTTCTTTGAATTCATTGTAACGTACGTGCATTTTTCATACATGCAAAGGAAAAATCCAGCCAATGCTAAACACCAGGTACGTCCGTAACTTATGGAGAACAAGGTTGGGTTTTTTCTCTTTACTCACTGTGCCAGGGACTGGTCTTTTTGTGTCACTTTGAATAGACTTCCCAAGCCGCCCATGATCGCGTTAATAGCAAGCACTTAGCCGATGTCGCTGTAAAAGTTTGTAAAGCTCATTTAACATACAGAAACCCAGCCCACCATCCAATACCCCACAACCACACCCCAAACTTTCTTAAAGTATACCGACAATCCCACAAACCAAGACAGGTTTTTCACTTCTCTTTCAAGTTCAGCCTGTCTGACCTGGGCCTCAGGAACCTCTGGATCAGTCATTGTTACTACACATGAATTTGCCTTTTATCTGAATTGAATACCATAGAATAAGCTCCATGTCTGGCTTTTTTAACTCAACAGGATGGACTGAGGCATTATCCAAGTTACTGTAGAAATCAGTGGTTCCTCCCTGTCTTGGTTACTTTTCTCTCATTGCTGAGACAAAATACCCAACACCCCAAATTAAAGAGGAGGTTTATTTAGCTCAAAGTTTGTGGAGGTTTTAGTCCATAACCAACTGGCCCCAAGACGGGGTGTCACAACACAGGGGCAACAGTTCAAGGTGGCAGAAGACAGTGAAAGCAACAAGAGCAAAAGGGGAAAGCAAGCCTCTTTTCCTCCCTTATATTGTATTTCAGCTATCCGCCCACACCCACACCATTTCCACGCCCTTCTCTTCCACAAGCTGAGGATGTTTACAAAGTGAGGACCTGGCCCCCTGTTGAGTCACTTAGTTGAACTTTTAAACTTCTCAAGTTGACAAGATGAACATCCTAGAGAGGTAAGGGCCTGCCCCTCTAAACCCAGAATGTAGAACTGCTCATCTACTTAGTTAAGTTTTGAGACTTCAAGTTGACACAATGTATCAACCATAACACTCCCTTCTGAAAATTGCCCTTCTTCATGGTCGTGGGGTAATTTATTCACCCTTTCACCTGTTAATGCACATGTGTTTTTCCTCCCCTCAGTTTTTGGTTATCTGAATATTGCTGCTGTCAGTGTTGTAAGTTCATTTGTGTAAAGCAATTGAACAATACAGTGATCATTTAATTTTCTAAAAAAAGTTATTACAATAAAAGGCACATGGCTATTACTCATCCTCAAAATACTCTCACACATCAATAATTACATGAAAAAATGTCTAACAATTCTGGCCATTTGAGAAAAACAAATTAAAACAACACTGAGATTCCATTTCACTCCTGAAAGAATGGTCATTTTCAAGAAATCAAATAATAACAAACGCTGGCATGGCTGTGGAGAAAAAAGGACACATTTTATGACTAGTGAGGATGTAAACTAGTACAACCACTACTGAAATCAGTATGGAGATTCCTCAAAAAACTAAAACCAGACATTTCATTTGAGCCAGGTACTCCCTTTCTAGACATCTTCCTTGATGGGTTTCCGCCCATACAAAATTCTGCCAAGCCATCATGGCGGTGAGCCAGCATGGCATGGGGCCTAAAAAGACAATGTGTCCCACCCAGACTGGCCTCTGCCTTCTTCCTCTCCCCGCCTGACCACCACTTCCCATTGTCTTTTGTGTGTGTGCATCCACCCTTTCCAACTGGTGCCCGTAACATTGCCTAAACCACCCCCATCAACTCCACTCCCAAGCTAGCCCAGTACAGTCTTTGTTCCCGGCTCCTTCCCTCAGAGGGTCTTTGTGTCTCTTTAGCAGTCCTCCTGTGCCTGGCACTAAAGGCTTCCTTTACCTTTGTTTCTCTCACCCATGCCAAATCTAACATTCCCGAAAGAGTGAAAGACATCATATCACAGGGATCCATGCACACCCATGTTTGTAGCAGCACAACTCATAACAGCTAAATCTTGGAAGTAGCCTGTATGTCCATCAGCAGATGAATGGATAAAGAAAACAGGGTATTCACACAAAATGGAGTGGTATTGTACCATAAAGAAGGATCAACTCGAGTTGTCTGTAAGAAAATGGGCACACCTTGAGACCATAACGTTAAGTGAAATTAATCAGACACAATCTTAACTATCCCATGGTTTGTCTTAGATGAGAAACCCATGTATAAATAAAGTGCAAAGTAAAACACAGACTATCAAAGCAAAGGAAAAAATATTATTTTAATCCAGCATGGCCAATGTATCTAAAACTTTACCTTGAGTTAGTGTGATTGTTTTATGAGTTTTATATTTTTGGGGTCTGTTAGTCTGTGTTTATGATAACTATCTGATCCTGGCCAAAAAAAGTACTCTGTCTTGCACTTCTCCTATCATTTTTGCCACTTTCTGAAGCAGTTCTGGAAGTCCTCTTTCATGAGTGTTGTTAGTTGAGCTGTCAAAATGTTTACCTTTTGTCATCATTTTGACTTTGGAGAACAGCCGGAAGTGACATGAGTGCCCCATCTGGTGAAGGAGGCAGATGAGGACACAATGTCATGTTTTTATTGGATGGAAATTGCCCTAAAATTTTTGAATTGATTCAGGACACCAAGGCAGCTGGGAAAGCACAACTACAGCCAAAGCCCTCAAGAAAGAGGACTTCCAGGACTGCCTCAAAAGGTGGCAAGGATGGTGGGATAAGGGTGTTCAAAGTGCCAGGGAGGGCTTGAGGGGGATTCACAGCAAATTTTTTAAAAATGTAAACAGTCATCATATTTTAGGTCACGCCTCATATTTCGGGTACATACTGGAGTGGTGCAGACAGGTAACACAGTAGATACACTGGGGTTTAATGACTGCTTTCCACAGTCATTGGGTCCCTTCACATGCCCCTAGGAGTCTGTGGCACTTCCAGCTCTTCCACATCCTGGTCAGCACCTGACACTGCTGTCTTCTTGCTTCAAGGCATCTAAAGGGTGTGGTGTTTTATTGTGATTTTATTATGCACTTCTCTGATGAATTATGTTGAGTATATTTTCACATGCTTATTAGCTGTTAGTACAGTATCTTTTATGATATTAATCTTTTATCCATTTTTAACAAGTTGTTCCTGTTACCATTGGTTTATAAATTTCTTTATATATTCTCTATGTAAATCTTTGGTGAGATACACGCATAGTGAATAATTTCTCACATTCTGTAGCTCGTCTTTTTGTTTATGTAATGGTGCATTTTGAAGAGCAAAATTTATTCTTTTTATAAAATTGGACTTAGTTACTTCCTTTTTTGTCTGTGTTTTTCCTGTCCTTGGATTGCCCATGGTCATGAAGATTTTCTTCCAGAAGATGTATAATTTTAGCTTTTACATTTAGTCTATGACACATTTTGTGTTAATTTTTAAATATGACGAGGTATGGGGTGATTTCGTGTTTTCCACATGGAGATTCAGATATTTCAGTAGTAGTCTTTGAAAAGACTTTCCTCTTCAGTTGAATTGCCTGGGTTCCTGTGACGATAATCAGTGACCTTGTATGTGGAAGTCCATCTAAGATTCAGTGGTCTGTTCTATGGTCTACACATCTATTCTTCATACCATAATGTGACTCTTACAGCATTATTATGATTCTTATGATTACAGTAAATCATTGAATAAATCTTCCAACTTTGTTTTTCTTTTTAAAATCTTTTCGTGTTGTAGCTTACTGGGATTTTCAGTCAGATTTTAGAATCAATTCTGTGAATTTCTATTTTAAAAAGCTCCCTAGAATTTTTATTGAAATTTTATTAAATCTATTGATCAGTTGGAAGAAAATTAACATTTTAACAATGCCAAGTCCCATGAGCAAACATGATATTTTTCAGGAGCTCGAGTTGCTGTCATTGATGCTTTATAATACTCAGTAAAGAATCTTTGCACATTTTTGATAAACTTACTAACTATTTTTGTTTTGATGCTACTTTAAATGGAATTTTAGGGGGCTGGGGATTTAGCTCAGCGGCAAAGCGTTTGCCTGGCAAGCACAAGGTCGTGAGTTCGGTTCCCGGTACTGGAGAAAAACCAAAAAAAAAATAAATAAATAAATAAATAAATGTAATTTTAACATTTCTTTTACCACTTGTAATTTGTCACCATATAGTAAGGTACTTTTGATTTTTGTACATCAACCTTATGCACTGTGACCCTGTTAAATTCCTTAAATAATTAATTATTTTATTCTAGCCATTGTTTCATAAATTCCTGAGGATTTTCTCCACAAACCATCTAAACTACGCTATTGCCTTAGTGATCTCATTATTACTTTTCTACTTTTGATAAGAAATAAAAGGTTTTGAGGATACATATTCTTGTCTTGACCCTGAGCTTTGAAAAAAAGTGCTTGATATTTAACTTTTAGTATAGTACTAGCCATAGGTCTTTCATAAATATCGCTTATAGTTTGAAGATGGTACTTACTCTGCTTACTTTGCCATGAGTTTTTAATTACAAATAGATGTTAAAATCTGTCAAATGATTTTCTGCATCTACTAATGTAATCAGTCATTTAATTTACATGGAGAACTTCATTCAAGATTCCCCCTTCCCCTGTGTCTAAGAAATTGTATTTTTAGATATACTTTTCCTGGTCATTATTTATTATTCTTTTTATGTGTTGCTAAATTTGAGTTTTTATATTTTCTTAAGAAATTTTTTGATCAATGTTCATGATGGAATTTGGGGCTATAGTTTGTTCCCTGAGTTATCTTTGCCTGATGTTAGGGTCACGGTAAATTTGGTCTCAAAATACAGTTGAAAAGTGATCCTTCCCTTGCTATTTTTGAAAGAGTTTATGGAGAAAGAGATTAGCCTTTCCTTAAAATTGTTATTTTTCATTATTCACAAGCATACTTGCAATTGCTTTCCTTTTACTTAGTTTCGCTTTGATTTGTGGTACCTTTTCTAGCTGGCACTAATAGGTGAGAAATAAGTGATAATTTGTTGCATTTCTGTGGTGGTCAATGCTTCAAGTCATGTAGTCATCGCCCCCCCCATGGACCCTTGCTGGGTGACTTCTGTGACACAGCATCAGAGAAGGGCCAGTGTGCCACTTCAAACACGAGCTCTCCCACACCTGCGAAGTGCAGACGGCCCTCGAGAAGCCGGCTGAGAACTGGGGACAGGAAGTATTTGAGGGAAACCGCCTTCCCAGCGAAGAGCTGTGAGAACTCATCTCTGAGAAGCACAGACAGAAGTGACTAGGCGTGGATGGACAGAGAAATACTGTGAGGTAGATCAGGGACAAGGAGGGGCGGTGAAGACCTTAATAAGGACACAGAACTGCGACTAGCAGAAACCAAGAAGAAGGAAAAAATGGGATGGAACATCACTGGTGTGGAAAAACAAATAAAAAAATGTATAAAAATCCAGCAACATGTGCATGAGAGACCAAACACATTCTGGAGTGACCATGTATTTACCCACCAGATCTTGTCCTCCTATGCACCTTACAGGATTTTATTTCCTGCCTCTTAGAGGTTGGTTGTCACCATATAACTATGTCTGGCTGTTTTGAGTGTGGAAGGACCTTAAGCAGGTGTGAAAAATGTCACTTCAAGGATGGGTCCCTTGCTTGCTGAGGTGAGACCTTCCAGAAACTTCTCTTCCCTCTGGCATAGCAAACACCATGTCCAATGTGGCAGATGCTCTCAAGCCCAGGATCTGAGTGACTGCTATAGAGAGCGGGCCTTGCTAGGCAGTGAAGGATAAGTACTGCAAGCAAGAAATACATTTGTTGTTCAGGCTGCTTGGATCTGGAAGGAATTTACCACCACAGCATAATTTGTTCCATCCTGCTGATGAGAGATCCAGGAACTCCTGCTTCTGAAATCTCTAAAACCCACTTGGTTCTACATGTGCCTTTGTGAGGACTTGTCACAGAACACTTCCCGTTCCTCAGTTCCTGAGCACCAGCCAGGCATCAGATGATGCCCCCCACCCCCAAACGCATGTGCTGAAGTCTTGAACTTCAAGACTTCCGCATGTGACTATGTTGGAGAGAGGGTCCTTAAAGAGGTAATAAAATTTAAAATTAGGCTGAGAGAGTGGGGCTGTAATCCAGCTGCCTGGCATCCCCATGAGACGAGGAGGAGGCACGGGGAGCAGTGCATGGGGAAAGGCCATGTGAGGACCCGATGCTGGCCAAGGACAGAGGCCTCACAAGCAGCCCTCCTGCCCTTACCTTGACCTTGGACTTCCAGCCTCCAAAACCATGAGAAAGAAAATGCCTGTTGTCTCAACACTCCCTGTGGCACACGGCGGCAGCTCTGGAGAAGTATACCGTACCCACCTTCCTTAACACCTTGATATATACTTATAATTATTCCCCTGCTGGAGCTGACCATAAACCCAGTTCTGTACTAAACCAAAGCCAGCCCAGTGACTCGACTATGTGCGTGTCAAAAGCAGCGCGCTTCTGGGTCACAACACAGCACGGCAAAACAATGTGTCCGCAAGATACTGCCAGGGTACAAAGACTGTCCTGAGGAGACACACTGCTCATCCTTACACAAGGCATTGAAGAACACGGTTAAGTTCCAGTTTGTGGGAAGGAGCAATGGCAGATTAAACTGTCACAGGGCCTCTGACGGCTAAAGGAAACCTACCAAGGCCAGCAAATATCTCTGACACTCTATAGAATGACTCCAAAGACAGAAAAGCAGGTGTTCTTTTACCAGGAAAGAAAGAAAACAAACATGCAAACCAGGACAGGAGTGCTAGCCATGGGTTTCCAACCTCCTGAGGTCGGTGACCCTGAACACTCACTGTTTACAAGCTCAGAAAACAGAGACCCTCAAGTGGGAAACCGAAAGTCTGTCAGACAATGTAATGAGGAGAGAAAGCTGGGTGTGGCAGAACTTCATTGAGTCAGGGCAGAACTTCATTGAGCCAGAACTTCATTGAGTCAGGGCACAGCAAAGAAGATCCTTTAAGAAGCTCCTTTTGATTTCAAAGTCTGAAAACCCTTTTGAGCAATTCCTACCTACTGGCCAATGGTGCCCAAATGTGTGCCTCCAAACGACCTCTCTCCTAGTATCAGGATGCCTATTAAACTATTGAACTATTTCCTTCAGTATGTGCGTCAAACTCAGCAGTTCAAAATGCACCCATCCCACCAACACCTGCTTCTTACTCCAACACTGCTCAGGCCTCTCACCCCTTCGTCTGTACCTCCTTCCCTTCCCTCATTCCCACAACTTCAAGAAACATTCATCTTCCATCTTGTACCAACTGGCATTAGCATTCTTACAAGATATAAAAGTAATTGAAAAGCTAACCTCAAAATTCTGTTGTGGCCAACAGTATTCAGCTCACTGAAGACTGGCTCCATCATTTGAATTTTCTGAAAAGGAGGATTTCAGAGCAGATGTTGGGTATTTGGTAGGCTCAGAATCTGACAGGAAGTAGCTGCTCAGTAATATTGAAGGACAGATGGGTGGATGAGTGGATAGATGGATGATTGGGTGGATGGATGGATGGATGAATGGATGGATGGGTGGATGGGTAGATGTATGGATAGGTGGATGGATGGATGGGTGGGTGGATGGATGGATAGATGGATAGATGGATGGATGGATGGATGATTAGGAGTTATGGGACCTCTGGGTCCACCAAACATGGCTGGCTTTCATCATTAAAATAAAGGAGTTAAGGGGCTGGGGATTTAGCTCAGCGGCAAAAGTGCCTGCCTGGCAAGTGCAAGGTCGTGAGTTCGGTTCCTGGTACCAGAGAAAAAACAAAACAAAAAAAACAACAACAACAAAAAAAAAGGAGTTGTATTCCACAATGTTTCAGCTCTTTCCCATGGTGTTAGTCTATTATTAACTGTTACAGATTAGACTTAGTTTATTCCACAAACTTCCATATGCTGGAGGTTTGGTGCCTGAGTGCTGGTGTTGAGGTGGGGTTTAGTGAGAGTAAATTACTCAGGGTGGGTCCACACTCAAAGGGATTCAAGGTTGGGAGCTAGAGAGTGTTCTTGCTCTCCCAGAAGTCCCTCCAAAGCAGGCTGTTGTAGGACCTGGCTGCAGCTCAAAGCCCTGTTCCCTGGCTTGCACTCCTGCCCCCTCTGCCCTCAGCAGCTTCACATTCTGCTTTTTCTCCATGTCATGAAACTACCAGCCAGCACTCTTCAGATAGCATCATGCATCAGACTTATTCCCCAAATCACAATCCAAACAAACCTCTTTTCTTTACAAAGCAATCAGATTCAGGTATTTCACTCTCACAACACAAAATAGACTAAGACACTCGCCACAGCTGGTCTTGAATGGTAAAGAGTGAAATACGGATCACCACAGCCTGGAGGCCGAACCAAGCTCCCTCCCCCACCTGTCACACACCTCACCCTGCAGAGCTGGCTACACAGCACATTCTGGTGGATGTCGCCCGCTTCCGGCATCACCGAGGAAGCTATGGGCAAACTTCTCACCGGCACCTCCAGCCACCAACTCCTAGGGCTTTCAGAAGACACTGAGTGTATTCTTTCCCTGCTGCAGTCCAGCCCACAGATGTAGGAGCATGGTGTGCACACCTGCTGAAAACCACAGGACCAGGAAATGCTCTAGGCTGTCTGCAGCCTCAAGCCAGCAATTTCTAGGAATGCATGGTGTAAGCTCCTGGGAACCTTCTGTGGCTGGGAAAGGTTATAACAAAATGCAGAAAAGCAGGCAGGTCCATGGTTGTAGTTTAAGAATGACTTGCAGACAAGAAAAAGGAAATGGATTAGTCTTAAACACCAGCAGGAAAGTGTAAAGAGCCTCCCATATGGAGAACTTAAGATTACTATAAAAACAGGGACAGCGAGGCTAGCTATACCAAGGGTTCCAAACACCGCCTCACCCCTCTGGCAGTCTCCACCTCCTGTAACACATCAGCACACAGCCACAAGGGGCAGAGATTCCCAGTCCCACTGCTCCTTCCAAAAATGTGTCCTCCTGCCTGTCTAAATATTTAGCATTATCTTCTTTTAATGTAGTTTAATATCCCTAGGTAAACATTTGGCTTCTTGTATAGTTGTACCTATAGAATAAAAATGGCAATGTAAGTGCTCTAGCTTCTAAGCTTTGTTACCTTTGTGGTACAAACTTCCTATTATCTACTTCAGGTTGTAAATGTTTATATTTATCTGGAGCCAGTCACTACGAAAGGTCTTCAGGTCTACAAAGTAGAGGCCAGAGCCAGGATGCAAGCCCTATAGTGAAAGATTTTAATGGATACGCAACCACAAAGATATAGATATCTTACTCAGTGCATCCTTTGGCCATTGTATAATTAAAATAGGACAATGTTGGATTTTTACTGACAAAACAGAGCAAACTCTGTATGCTTTTAAAGTCCACATATCATACTTGGATTAACACTTCTGAAAACATAGCAGCATAGTATTAAACATAGTATTAAAGATTAAAGGTTTATATCAAACGCTACATACTTCTCTTATTTGTACAACTCTATGGAGCGGCTCTGCACCAATATTCCACTTCCATCTGAGTCCTTCCCTGCTAATTTAACATGGTTATAAGATGAAGCCTCAGCACCCATGACTTGCTAGTAACATCCTTGCCCCCTTTGCCATACTGTCAGAAAAGGGCCATTCTTCAAACCACGGCCCTGAGGTTCCTACGCCTCCTCTAGATCCATCAGACGGAGTGCAGGTACACTTCCTCGGGGGTTCCAGCAGCCTGAAGCAGCCATGGGAAGACAGACCTGTGGCCCCTCTCTATCCCCTGTGCATAAGAAATCAAAGTCTAGGAGGAGGAGATGAAGACAGTAAAAGTAAAGACAGGAAAGAGACAAGGAAAACAACAATTTAAAAATTGTACTAGTGAGAAGATGGCAGCGTCTGGACACTAAGTACCCAAGGTTGCCCAGATGTGTCCTCCCCAGACTCCTTTATGCTTTCTGACCTTCATACCCTGAACCCCTTAAAGATACTTTGTGTCCATAAACTAGCTTAGTTAATAAGGTGAAGATGAGAACTCTGACCTTCAGAATCCCAGTAGCCTGGGTCCCTGCTTTTCACATGGAGAATGTGCTGTCCTTCCACCCATTAAGTGAGTCATTATCTTTCCTGCTGTGGGAGGCTCATCGATTCTTGTCTATAAACCAAACTCAAACTCTCCATAAATTGACAAATTCCACAGATGTCTGCCACCAAACCAAATACATATTCTCACATGGGGCCTGGATACAGGAACTGTACCTGTCTTCCTGCTGGGATTTTGGGGTATGAAATTTAACTGGGGATATGGGTGATCTTCAGTTTTAGCAATATGAAAAGCATCCTTTATTTTGAAGATAAAAACTGTGTCTGTTCAAGTCACACAACATGACGCTTTAGTACACATATCCCAGAGAATTGCTTTGTGCTGTGGAGCTAATAGAAGAATCCGGCTACACATTCTTACCACCTCCCTCCCTCCCTTCTTCCTTCTCCCTCACTTCCTTCCTTCCTTCTTTCCTTCTTTCCATCTGTCCTCCCTTTCCTCTTTCTTTCCTCCTTCCTTTCTCCATGTGTTCTAAGCACACCCAAAATCTATTCTCATAGCCAGTGTCCAGTATACAGTGCAAGCTTGGTTATCATTTTCTCAAAGCTATTTGGTTTGGATCTCTGTTTGCCTCCATCACTGAAGGTACGCGCTGGTGATTAAAGTTGCAGCCTAAGACCCCAGTGAGAGCGAGAAATGAGAGGACCAAGCCACAGAGGCTCCACTCGTTGCCTTTGCCCAGTTCTGAGGGGAGAAGGCAGCTTCAGTGGATGAGCTCTCAGGGCTGTCACAGAGCCCACGGGTCCAGGCCACCCTCCTTGTGACTCAGACTGCCTGCTGCAGGCATGCACTGTGACCGGCTCCTTCCTCAATGACAGGGTGAGTTCAAAGCCCAAAGCTCAAAATACCATTGGACGGCAGAAAGTACCAGTTGCTTTCAACCTGCTTTCTAAATCTGGCCCTGGGATCCTCTGGTTCCAGTTAGGGGCCCCGGCCATGCCCTGGCACATGCACTGCTCTGCTGTGGGTGACCACAGAGTGACGTCCGGCCACGGCCACCAGAGCCAGCGCACAGCAGCGTGGCCCAGCAGAGGTCACGGCCGAGCCCTCGGCAGACGCTCGGGTGGCTGGCAGGTCATGATTTCACTTTGAAATGATCGTTCTGGAGAAATGCGCTTTCAGAAGCCACGAAGCTGGGCGGAAGTCAAGCAAGCATCGCTGGCCATGAAATCAGGGCCAGAAGGAACTCTGGATGTGGAATGCAGACAGGCTCAAGGCAAGGAAGCTGGATTCCGGGGTGCGGGGTCGGCAGAGCCCTGCGCTGTGCTGGGAGTGAGTACGGACCACTTGCTGGCGGGAACGTTGGTGGCTCGTGTGACAGGTGTCCCTGACACAGACACGCACGCAGTTCTGCGAGGGTGAACGGAGACCCCGTGCAAAGTCGTGGCAGCCTTGGTGTGAAGCATACTCTGCGGCCCAGGTGTGCAGCGTGCGGTGTCCCCCTCCCGGGCTGCACGTGCGACCCGCCCCTGATGACAACTTCATCTGTCCCTGTCCAGTGTCCTGCACTCAGCCCGGGTGAGATGCTCTCATTTACCAACGAGGTGAGTAGGAAGAGATTCGGACAGCAACATATTTCAGACTGGTGAACGCACACATTCCCGCGTCATCTGGCCATTTCATTTAGCTAGAAACACCCCGTAGAAACACCCCCAATGCAAGAAGGGGAGCATGTGGAGACGGGATGCTGCTGCAGCATTGTAAGAGTGAAAATTTGGAAACAACCTGAGTAACTCTCCAACAGTGAAATTGTTAAGAAAATTACAGTAAACATCTCCACACGCTGGGCAAGGCTGAGAAGACGTGCGAAGAATTCCAAGACGGTGACAGCTACGTAAGATTTAAAATTGAGCCCACCAATCTGTGTGAATGTTTACCAACCCGCAGCCCGGGAAACGAGCAAGTGCCTGGGCTACCGACAGGGAAAATGCAACAGGGATGAGAGCAGTAGACTTTCCCACGGCCTGTGAAAGCTGGGAGCCAGCAGGTGGGAGCGTTTGCATCTTATGCTGCATTGTTTTTGTTTTAGTTTTTTGAGACACTAAGGTGGGCAGGCTGGTCTTGAACTCCCAGACTCGAGTGATCCTCCTGCCTCAGCCTCCCGAGTGGCTGGGATTACAGGTATGCACCTCTGCACCCAGCTCCTCTTTGACATTTTGAATAATGAGACGCATTCTGATATTACTTATGTGCTGGGGTATAAATGTGAAAACAGTAAAAGCACCTAAAAGTATCCATAAATCAACCAAGAGTTGGTGAAGCCTGTAGAAGGAACTGTCCAGCGTGAGTGTCCCTGCTCCTTGTCCAGACAACCAGGGCCTGGGTGCAAGGTGTCACCCTAGTCCCTTGGTCCTCCCTGCATCTCTCCAGGGCCGTCCTCCACACACACCCCTCATGCACACTTGGCACATGTGCTGTGTAGCTGGTGACAGACAAGGGAAGGCATTTTATACATGCTCCCTCCCCTCTCCTCACCCCGTGTTTTCATTTAACTTCTAATGCAGCATGTGGGGAAGGAAGGGAGGGAGGGAGAGGGAGGGGGAGGGAAGGGGAGGGAGGGAGGAAGCAAAGTGAAGCAAAGCAAAAAGAAGCAAAGCAGAGGAAAGGGAAGCCAAGCAGAGGGGCAGCCTGTGGAGGGCAGGGGGAGCCTGGCAAGTGAGCTGGAGTGAATGCACGCCTTGCTCTGCTGGCCGCCAGCCCATGTGCCATGGCCGTTACCTCCAGTCTCTGCCCGCCCGGTGGGCAGCACTGCCCTGTGGCTCCCTCTCCTTCCTGTCTCCCCAGGAGCCAGTTGGCGGGGACGGGGTGAGGTCCAAGGTGCAGAGTCAGGCAGACTCACTTGGACCACAGCCCACTGAGCCACGCCCCTGCCCTGGCCAGCCCTCCCCCAAGCCTGGCCCCACTCACCACGCTGATGCCGTCGTTGAGCAGAGCCTCCCCGAAGATCATCATGTAGAGCTGCTCGTTGACCCGCGCCTCCTCGAACACGGCCAGCACGGCCACTGGGTCCACGGCAGAGATCAGGCTGCCGAAGAGCAGGTTTTGCAGCAAGTGCAGGTCGCCCAGGCCGAAGGCCTGCACCTGGCAGACCAGGTAGAGGGACAGGCCGATGCCAAAGGCGTTGATGAGCGCGCCCAGGCCTGCCCACCACAGGATGGAGCCCAGGTTCTCGAAGAAGGGCCGGGTGGGCATGAAGTAGCCGCTCTCCAGCACGATGGGCGGCAGCAGGTAGAGGAAGTAGATGCTGGAGTCCATGACAGGCGGCGACTTGTGGTCAGTGCCGAAGATGACGCTGCCCACCAGGGCGCCCACCAGGATGAGCAGGCAGCTCTCAGGCATGAGGCGCGGCAGCCGGCGGTAGAGATGGAAGCCTGCGGGCGAGAGGAGTGTGGCCGGGTTTACAGGGTGCCGTGTGGGGTGCACGCCCGTCTCCCCGGCCCGAGAAAGGATACAGGACACAGCGACAGTGCTTCTCGGGCAGGGGCTGGGGTGCGGGGGGCTGCAGCCAAGGTCCCATGCTCCTGAAGGGTGTGGTGCTGCAAGCCTGTGATCCCAGCAACCTGGAGGCTGAGGCGGGAGGTTTGCAAGTTCAAGCCTAAGCTGGCAACTTAGTTGACCTAGCAAGACCTTGTCTCAACGTAAATACATAAACCAGTAAATGAATACAAAGTCTTTAAAAGGGGCTGAGGATGTAACTCTGTGTGAAAGTCTGTGTTCAGTCCCCAGCACAGCAAATCAATCAATTAGTTCATCAATCACATGCCTGGCTGGTCTTACTCAGTGTAGGTGACAGTGTCATTCCTATCCACTGTCGCCTCCTCTTCTTCCTCCCTCTCTTCCATCTTCTAGGGGTCTACAAGGGGATGGAAAGGAGAAAGAAAGAAGAGACGTCTGCAGTCACCCAAACCCAGCTTTCACTGCCTGTGACATGTAGACATGGCCACCCAACACTCAGCCTGTCCCTGAAGGACCTCACCTGGCCTCCTCCTCTTCACCAAGCAAATACCCAGAAATGAAGCATCTTCATTTTGTCTCTCTGTGGAACCAGTGACTCTGACAAGGAGACGGGGGCTACTCTCCCACAAGCCTTTGCAGGCCACTCAGTCGGCCGGTTCCTCCGGGCAGCGCCCTCACCAGCGCCCCCAGGCCCCGCCTCCTCTCCACGCCACCGCCACTGTGTTACTGGGGCCTCCTCCCTGTCCTGACCACGCACTGTTTCCAGCCTGCTGCCGTGGTTAGGGTCCTGAATGCCCTCCAAGCCCGTGTGACGAAGGCGTGGGCCTCAGGGCTGCCCTACTGGGAGGAGATGGAGACTCGGAGAAGTGGAGCCCAGCCAGTGGGAGATCCTCAGGTCACAGGGTGGCCCCAAAGGGACACAGGGCCCCCGTTGCCTTCCACCAGTGTGTTTCCTTCCCAGTAACGAGTCTGTCTGCTGTGATGTTCTGTTGCCCAAGGTATCCGAAAGGGATAGCGCAGCCACAGACCAGAACCCTCAGAACTGCCAGCCAAAGCCCTGTTCTTAGCTGCTTACCGCATCTTGGGCATTTTAACAGTGATAGAAAGCTGGTGCACACTCCTGCCATCCCACCCTGCACCCCGGGCCGCTCCTCACTCTTCAGGCAGGTGAGCGGTCTGCACCGCGTGTGTCTGATCATCTTGATTCCCACCTAAGACTCAGAAGGCACAAGCATCGCCTGGGGTTTAACCTGACGAGTGCTCCCCCGTGAAGACCAACTTTAGGGACACTGAGGCTGGTGGGAAACCAGCGATGGAAACTATACTATAACTCCCACTGTGAGGCTTTAGAAAAACGTGAACAAATAAAAGAATGGAGATAACTGACCTGAGGGTGTGATGAAGGGCGTGTTGAATCCACCAACAGACAGACTGGAGCTCTGTGGCTCAGCGCGGGGCCTCCCCACCTCCATCTCCCCCTCCCAGCCTGCCCTCCCGCCCAGCCTACACGACAGCCCACCAACACCTTCCCACCCCCCAGCTCCTGTCTGGTCTTCTGATTTTATTATCTCTGCTGGAGTTCTTTTTCCCTTGGTCTGTTTAGGTTCTGCTCTGAATTGCAGCTAAGCTTTTCCCAGCTTCTGTCTGAGTAAATTCTATATCTTCTCTGAGTAATCAAAGCAATTTACCTGCCTAATACCAATGACCCTTATGGGGGCTGGGGATTTAGCTCAGCAGCACAGTCCCTGCCTGGCAAGCTCGAGGTTGTGAGTTCAATTCCCGGAACCAGGAAAAAAAAAAAAAAAAAAAAAAAAAAAAGGACCCTTACCTAGCATTTTTTTGTGCACAACTTATCTCCCCTACTAATCAGCAAATTCCCCAAAATCAGAATAGGTCACCTGGCTGTATCTCCCCGAACCCATGTATTAGCAAAGTGTCTCATCTTCAACAGCCGGTCTGTTTGCTGAAACAATCTACAAGTGTAAAATGAACCAGTGAGTGGGTTTAGTGTCCACCAGAGATGCTCTTACTGGGAGGAAATTGAGTGCACTGTTAGAAGTGCAGCGTTAGTGTGCTGTGAATGGGACTCACACGAGGTGGACGGTGGGATGGGAGATGATTCGAGGAGGGAGAAGTTCAAGAGCAAAGGAGAGAGGCGGGGGCGGGGGAGGGGCTCGGACAGGAGCTTGTAGTCTCCACGGGGGAAATCCACCTTGCTGAGGCAGATTGTGAATTGGGAAGAATATTAGGAAAAGAGCCGGGAGATTGCAAAACTAAGGCAGCTCCTCCCATCGGCTGTGGGAGCTGGTGAGTGTTCCCCCAGGAATTCCTGGGTTCAGCCACCCAAAGCGGATATGGGCTTCCCCAACCACAGCTTTGAACACCTCCACTCACGGCCAGCAGGGAGGGGGACAATGTGGGGTACAGTTCTCCTCGGGGCCACCCCACACTTCCTGGCCTCCAGGTCAGTGTAATCCCTCTTCTAATCCTGGATTTTCTATTTTGTAATCACCACTTTTTCGGCCTCCTCCTTCTCTTCCTCTCCTTCTTCTTTTTCTTCAGCTAGCACTTATTTAACCAAACTTAACTTTCCTTCTTATGTCAAGGAGGTGGAAGAACCCATACCACAGTTCCCTCAGACCTGCCCCTGCTGTGGGGGATCCAGCTTCCCAAGACAGACCCAGCCTCTCCCGCCTTTGGTCCAGGTGCCCGTGGGGTTGAAGCTAGAAGAGGCTCTGTCCCCACAGGCTGCGCACCTCTGAGGAACACGCTGCACACACTTCCCGCCCAAAACCTGTCTCCCTCTCTGAGGGACCCAGGGTCGGCCACCTTCACACAATAAGTGCACCTAAGTAATAAAGTCTTGATGAGAATCAGAGATGAACCTACAACTCCATCCCTCCCAACGGCTCAAAGGACATTTTTCCATGGTGTCCTAAAAGGCAGTAAAAGACAACCCACAGAGTCTGGCGTGATTTTTGGTAGTCTTTGCCCTAGCACATCTTTCCTGTATTAATGCATAGTTAGTTGTTCTAAGAAGGATGGGGAGGAATTTTTTGTGTTTTTCTGACAGCCAACAGTCAGTTCTAGGTCAGCCCTGCTTCTCGATTAAACTAAGTCCCTTGAAGTCGAGGGCCACGGTCACTTCCACGTGTCACACAGCGCTTGGAATGCGCCTTGATTGGATGAGGGCTCACAGAATAAATAACACAACAAGGGCTATGGTGTTTCTACTCAGGTTTGAAACACAGTCTTTAAGACTCCTGTGCACTCCTTGAGTGTGCGAGTTTTACAGATCATCATCAGCATCATTACTACTTTGCCATTTTATATAAAACTCCAGCCCAGCAGTTGGCACACAGCCTGCGCTCCATAAATAAGCCTCTTCCCCGCTTGCTCCCCACCCCTCACAGAATACAGGAGCTCTCCGGATTCCTGAAGACGGGCGAGCATGGGGTCACCCCTGAGTAAGCATGTTCCGGCGGGTAACCTGCTTTGGTGATTGCCTCCTGTGCGGTGTGCTGGGACATGGTGCACAGCGGAAGCCCAGAGCCTGTGACCCGCCATCCCACCCACACCGCGTCCCACCACCTTTCTGCGAAGAGCCTCTCCGGAGCCAGCTATGCTTTCCGCCAGGGTAAAACCAAGACAAGACGGACCCTGGGGGACAAAGGGACCGGCTACTCAGGGGCAGGTCCGGCTTCCCGGTCCCCACACCACAGTCCCTCATTCCTGGGGGGCAGTGGAGACACAGCAGGAGCAGAGTCCTTCACAGAGGAGCACCCAGGTTCCACAGAAGACCCCAGAGTGTCCCAGTGTCCATGTGTCTTTCTGGAAAGCATGTGACTGTCTGCTCTGAGCTGAGGACATTGCTATTTATTTATTTATTTATCTCTTGGCGCTGGATCAAACTCAGGACCTTGCCCTTGTCAGACAGGCGCTGTGCTGCTGAGCTACTCCCCGACCTGACGTTACTACATAGAGAGTCACTGTTTCTCAAAGTCATCTGTAAAATAGCGTGAGAACCTCTGTGTAACTTAACTGTTTAACAAACAGAAAGAGTTCTCCAGCCTAACGGCTCCCATTCCATCTTCACTCTGCAGCAGCTCACGGGGACAGCTGTCAGAAGGGGCGCTGCTGAGGACACTGTGCCTGGACCCGGGGGAGGGCGTCCGTGCATGACCGGGGCCCACGGGCCCACGCACAGACCGCACAGCTCTCAGCCCGCATCCTCCCCGACCCGAGAAGGGAACACACATGAGCATGCAGGTGGCCCCGAGAGTCTATCTCAAGAGGCAGTCTACACGCTCTGTATTGAGTTACACTGAGGCAGAGGAGACATTAGGCTGAGCAGCTGAGACAACCACGCTGATCTTCCACTTTGGGGTACACTGGTTTTAAGGGAGCCCTAGGGGTTAAATAGAGTGTGACCACTGCTGTGGTTTGTGGCATGAAGAATGCTTCACTGGAATTTAATCCCTCACCCAAAGTCCCCCTCATTCACAGAGGAAAGCAGAGCTGCGCCGTGGGCTCTGACTGAGGTGCAGACCAACCTTGTGCTGGTATTATCGTGCCCGAGCCCCTGTCTCACCCAGATGGAGGTCCACCAGCTCCTCGTGCCTGGCATTTGGCGAGGAACACAGGCCACCTGAGAAGAAAGAACTACAGGAGCCAGGGTTGTGCCCGACAGTGCACAGCCGAAGATGCAGATCAGGTGCTTTACAGAAGAAACAGTTTGAGGCTCCTGAAATTTCCAACCCACACCGCCCTGAGGGCTTCACGCTTTATACATTATGTGTTTACAGCACAGAACGGGAGACTTCTATGACAAGTCACATGGTCGTCACCTCAGAAGGAGAAGGGTAAACAGCTCCAGACCCAGAGGCACGCACCTACATTTCAAAGCCCGATGCCGAAGCATGACACAGCGCTAAGGGCAACAGCGTGACTTTTCCTGGACTGAAGGGACCAGAAGTTTTCTGCAATCACAGTGACAGCTCACATAGAAATAACTCCCCAAACAGGTGTTCAAGGACTTACCTATTTTTGCAAGAGACGCTAGAAGTATCCAGAGGGTCACCTCGTAAGGAACCTGCACGTAGTCATAGTCCAGCTCAAACACAGAGATCCTCTCAGCCGGCTCTCTGCTGGAGGCAGCGAACCGGGCACTCACGGCATCTTGGGCAGTGGAATTTGCAGATTCATTCGAGTCGGAAGCTGCTTCAGCACCGGCGAGGGCCACCAGCAACAGCAAGCAGCTCGCAGGGCTTGCAGGCAGGAGCATCTTAAGAGCCATGCCGCGGGCTGTGCTACACACCTGGGCGCTGCTGGTGCCCAGCACCTGCGGTCGGGAGGACGTCTAGACACCGGCCGCGTCCACCCGGTCCAAGGTGACATCCACGCGTCCCTGAAGCATTCCAAGGGGAGTCCAGGTGTGGACGCTGTCTGATCTTCTTTGAATCATTTCTTTCAGGCATTCGGCTTCTGGATCACAAGCGGTCCTCCAATGAATGTGTGGAAGCCCCGGGAGCTACCTGGAGGACCTCCAGCCCATCGGGACTTGAAGAACACCTTAAAAAGGAGAAGAGCTCTCCTCTGCCAAAGCTGTTCACCCCCTCACTGCCTGCTGGCTCTGTCTTGGTAGTGAATATTGGAAAGGCACCACAACCTTATTCCATTTATCACGGAGAGCCTGTCTTTACGGAGGGGATCCTTCCCACACCGTCAGGCCCCAGGACGGAGCTACCTGCCCTGCACCTGTCCTCGCTCCTCCTCCTGCTCTCTGCCTTCTTTTGAATGGCCCAGGCCGCAGGTAGCTCTAACCACACTTAATTATTTGCTCTGATTTGACTTCTATGATGAAGCGCTTGCTGTGTGTTCTATAGGGGCCGCTGCTGACACCTAGTGGTCTCCTGTGATACGACACCCTCGACGCATGCAGTAGAGCAGTTAATAACCATGCAAGACCATAAGCGTGGATCAGGAGTGTCCAGGGAAACGGTGAGGCGGTCTCGGTACACGGGGCAGGATGAGGCGGTGAAGTGACCAGGATGACACACACCGGCATGACCCACGACCACACCCCGGAACAGTCATTCGTGGAAAGGTTGCAATGCCAGCTCTCCGTACACTTCATACAGAATGACTTTAAAGACAACCTGATGGAGATCACTACGAAGCAGCTCTGAGCAGGATTTAAATTAACCACTGGCTTTCTGTGTTTGTGTGTGAGTCTGTCCCAGGCCTAAGCTTCGGTCTGGAGATGGGCAGTGGACTCATAGTAAGTGAACCTCTGTGAGTCAGGGGTCCTGGCTGAGGCCTGTAGTGGCCTGTCATCGCATGACACCTCAAAGGACAAGACAAGGCCACAGCTGTCAACGCCTGGCTCCAACCTCAGTTAACTAGATAAAGACTGTAGCTGCAGACATCTCACTCCACAGGACTCTCACTTCACAGGAAGGGTGAAGGCCTTCCTGGAGATAACGTAGTTCTCCTAAATTAACATAGTGTATTACTTGGAGAAGTCCTTGAGCAGACTTCCAAGGTCCTTGAATAGTCCTGCTCAGATTCCCTCCTTTCTCCTGTATTCCTCTTTGAAAAACAAATAAATATGGGCCACCCAGAGAAGATTTTTGTCTCAGCCCCCAGAGAATCTCGAATTTTGCTAGATGGTTTTGATCCTCTTAGAGCCCTAAAATCACACCATTTGATTTTTTTTTATTTAAGCCTTCACGTACACTCATTTTGGGAGATTGTGGGCCTAATCAGTTCTGGATAACTAAGAGATAATATTAACCCATTCAGAAACCAAATAACGAATTCCAGAAATACATCAAAGAGACAGTTATGAAAACTCCATGGAATATGCATGTTTTCCATCTGGAAATGCATGTTTTCTACATCTGGCCAGGTGAACACTGCAAACCTACTCTTAGTTCTTCTACATCTGGCCAGGTGACTTTGAGCACACTACTTACCTGTCTAAGGTGCTTCACCAATAAGTTAAAGGGGGGGGGGGGTCCAGCAAGGTAGAGCAAGGAAGGTATTTGGTATAGAGTTGGTACTTAAGAGCTGTCAGTTCTCACTAATTTCAACTGTATGATTTGATCTTCTAAATATCAAACACACCACTGCTGTAGAGAGCAGTCCTCAGTGGAAAACGAGAATTATTATTCACAATTCACACACTACCTCCATATCTCCTCTATAGCAAACTGCAAGGTGATCTGTGTTTGCTCCTCTGCGCCCAGGAGGGGGTGCAGATACCCCCCCCAACCCTCTGCAGAACTCATTGGGAAGTGGAGGGAGATGGGTTGAGGTCCTAACACCGAAGTGTACATTCACCCCAAGACACTAGAACTAAGAATTGAAGATTTTTTTTTCTCTTTCCTTCATAGTCTGAGTCCAAGATGGAGTAAGTCCAGTCACTAAAATGCGACTGTCGAGAGGTTCTAAGAAGAACACTATTAAGTCTACTGGGTTTTTTTCTCAGAAAAGAATACATGAATAGTCCCATAACAGAGCTTCCTTTAAAAAATAGATGTTTTACTTTTATCTATATTTTGGTGTTCTTTTCTTCTATGCAGAAATGAAAGACAGATTGAGACAGGAAGAGTGAGAGAGAAAGAGAGAGAGAGAGACAGAGAGAGCGAGAGAGAGAGAGAGCAGATTCCCATGATGCCCCGCGGTAAGGCCACACCCGAGCATCAGGAGCTCTGCCCTGGGAGGCATGGGTTCCTTGGCGTCCCTGGGAAGCCCGCCGTCTTTGTTGGTGCCTCATTCTCCCTGTCTGAAGAGAGTGAAGATGCCATTAACACCAAGCATCCCCTTCCTGCTCTGAGATTACACACATCTGGGGCCCCTTAGCCTGTTCACCTTAGGGCCACCCGGTAATGACAGCAGCGTAGTTTCCAGAGCGCCCACTAGCTGTGCTCCACGCTAAGACTGAGCTGCCCGCCTCGTCCCCGCCTGGCATTGCTTCTGTCTCAGGCTCCGCTAAGGGGCCCTCCCAACAGGGGCACAGGCTGTGTGGGTCAAAGCCTCCCGCGGGGAGGGTTGTGAAGCCAAGGAGAGGCATCTCTTGAGGGACAGCTGCACAGAGGCCCACGGCTCAAAGAGTCACTAAACCAGAGCAACAGCCCAGAGCTGCTCCCCGTGCTGGGGCACCGGCAGCAGAAGGGGGTCTCCCAGGTGCCTGTGAGCCCGGCCTGAACACAAGGTGAGCCTGGGCCCCCAGCACCCTTCAGCTCTACGGAAAGCTCTTCTCCAAAGAGTCTGGGCTCCCTCTCACCCCGGCATCAAGACCAGAGCTGTCATGTCTACCCAGAAAACCTGGGCTGTCTGCATCTCCTCCCACACCCTGCCCCACCCCCAGGAAGGTGTCCCATGAGCCCTCTTGGACCCAGAGACCCTTTTCCCACACAGCCCCACGGACAAGACTGAAACCGACCTGGGCCCAGCAAGGCAGAAACACAGGGTCTCAGTCCCTGTCGCACCAAGTTTCCTATAAGCCTCAGTTTTCACACTTGGAGGAAGCAGCCAGAGCACCCAGCGCCCCTCATAACCAGCATGTCACTCCTGGGGAAGCAGGTGGCTGTCCTGTCCCTGTCTCCAGGGTGGAGGAACAGAAGTCCTGCCCGAGGGAGAAGGCACAGCCACAAACATCAAGATCCACGGCAGTTTCCAGGGTACAGGTTGGACTTGGAGGAGACAGGAGGTTCGCGTCTGAGGGGACTTGGATGTGAGCAAGTCGGAAGAGCTGGGAGCTGCACGGCCGCCCTGGGTGGGGCCGCTGTGACCAGGCAGAGACAGATCAACAGGTAGAGTCCTGAGAAGAAGGAGCTTGGTCAGCAGCAGCTGGGTGCGGGAGGTGCAGCCTCTGCCTTCAGCAGTGTCCTCCCTTCCTCAAAGGGAGCGTCTTTTAGATGATTTGCCAAGGGAAGGTATGAAGCAAGCTATGTGGCTCCCAGACGGGATGAGCGCCTCAGCTGTGCACTGTTTCAAAAACCAGCGTCTCCTGGAAAGCCGGCTGTGCGCATCTTAGCCCGGTGATGTAGCTCAGGAGAGCGCTGTCCGGGGCTGGAAAGAAGACACAGGCGATGGACGTTTCTGTGCTGGCCAAAGCGACTTGTGTCTGGGGTTTGCTGCCGTCAGAGCAATGCAAGCTCCTTCAGGTGAGGTCTCCCCCTGAACTGGAGCCCAGGAGTCCGGAAAGGAGGTGTGTGCAAGCCTAGCTGAGCTCAGAATCCCGCCCGACACGAGCTGCAGGGCAGAGCTGGCCCACAGACCGAGCGGGAGGAAGAGGAACTTCCGAGAGTTGCACATTCAGCCTCAGGACAGAGACACAGAAAAGGGTGACAAACCGGAAGTTCAACGGCAGAGCCAGGAGGTCTCAAAGGCTGGCTCTGAAGAGACCCTGAGAAGGCGCTGACTTCCATCAGATCGGCCAGTGGCCCAAGGCATTGCTGAGAACCGGAGGCCACTCTCTGGCACGCTGACATCCATACAGCCAGCTGCGAGTTGGGCAGGGAGATCAGCAAGAGAGAATGTTGCAGAGAGGCCGGCTAAGTACGGTCCCCAGGCCGAGGAAAGACGCTGGGATCCAGGAGGACCATGGCTGCCCTGGCCAGGGGCTGACATGGAAGTATGCCCTGGAAGCTGACTTCTGGACGTGGCCCAGCCAAGTCACAAAACACATGCTAAACCCCAAGCGGCTCCGGGTCGAGAAGCGGGGAGAATCAGCATCGAGAACTGCTCAAAGGTGGCACAATATATTCTGTTTGTTTTCGACTATGGCAGCCCCGAGACACCCTGCTGTCCACAGGCATGCGCAGTCAGGCCCCAAGGTGCGGGTGGGACGGGAGAAGGGAGGACCGGGCTTTGCCAGGGCAAAGGCTGGGGCCGCGCATGTCTGACGAGCATTTTCAAAAAATGAGTTCAGTCCATCAAGAGGATCTAAAAAAGACACTTGTGTGCAGTAACTCGGTAAAATCCTCACCACGGTGAAAGCGCTGGAGTTCACGGTGAGAGACCACGCAGGTCCCCTGGGGTCAGAGCAAAGACAAGGGTGTCCGCCCTCTCTGTTTCTGACATTCCTTTTCTTTTAATTTTTAGTTGTATTAACACACGTGTGTGGTACGTGAGGCTCACACTCATCGCGGGGACTTGGTCACAAACACACTACACCTTCATGCTTCCCTCCCCCTCCTCCACCTCGGCCCCCTCCCCATCTGCAAAGTTCCATCTCCCTGTTTTCTATCCTCTACCTTTTATTTCACCCTTTAATTTATTTATACTCTGGGTTTCTCATATAAGAGAAGCCACAGGACACTGTAGTTGTGTGTGATTTATTTCACTTACCATTATGGTCTCCAGGTACATCCATCTTCCTGCAAATGACTCAAGCTTATCCTTCTTTATGGCAGAGTAGCGCTCCACGGTGTGTAAGCACCACATTTTCTTGACCCGTTCATCTGTCGATGGACATACATGCCTCCTCCAAGCTTTGGCTGTTACTCATTGCCCTGCTGAAAACTGGGGTGTGCGTGGATCCCTGCGACGTGCTGTCTTCGGTCTTTTGGGTAGGACTTCCGCTGTTGCCCCTCCTCAGCATCCTGCTGGAGGCTCCGTACAGGGTGACTGAAGAATAACAATAAAGTGCATCTCACCAGAAGGGGGAAAAGAAAACAATTTCTGTTTGCAGATGACATCATCTTCTATAAGAAAATCCTAAATAGTTGACCAAAAATATTGAGATGTAATAAATGAGTTCAGCAAGCTTATAGGCTATGAGACCAATATACAAAAACAAATTTTACTTTATAGTGAGAGTAAACAACTTGAAATTCAGGAAACAATGCCACTTACAGTAGTAACAACAAATAAAATTCTTAGGAATATGTTTGCTAGGTGTTCTGAAAAGTAAAACACCGCTGGAAGTAGAGAAGACCTTAATAAAAAGACACCTTTTTCCTAGCACAGAAGACTGCATGGCGGTCCGGGAACTTCTCTCAGAAATGATACACAGGTTCAGCCGGGCGAGGCGGCACACATCTGTCACCCCAGCATGCAAGAGTCTAAGGCAGGAGAAGTGATGAGAGTCCAGAGGCTGCCTGGGATGGCAAGACCCTGCCTCAAAAACAAAACAGACAACCAAAAAAGGTGTATAGATCCAACACAACCTACCTCAATCCTGGATTTATTTTTTCCTTTTTTTTTGTTTAGAAATCAACAAGTTAGTTCTGAAATTCACATGGAATATGCTCAAAAGACCCCAAAGTATCAAAAAAGAAAGAACAAAATTTATCCAGCGCAACAGTGCAGGACTCTGAGAAGGAGGCAGGAGGATCACAAGTTCACGCCCAGCTCGGGTAACTTAATGTCTTAGTAAGATTCTGGCTGAAAATTTTAAAAAATAAATTTTAAAAAGGGTGGAGATGCAGCCCAGCGGGAAGGGCCTGAGTTCAATCTCCAGTGGGACCAAGAGAGAGACAGAGAGAAAGACAGAGACAGAGACAGACACAGAGACAGAGACAGAAAGAAAGGAAGAGCCACACTGGAAAAGCCCCACTTCCCAGTTTCAGACTTACTTCGAAGCTAGCATAGTCAAAGCACCACAGTACTGGTATAAAATAGATACAGATGACTAGAACAGAAGGAAGAGTCCAGAAAGGCGCCTTTACATTTAGGGCTGATATCTAAGAAGTATGTCAAGATGATTCCAAAACTTAACCTTTTCAACAAAGGATGCTGGGAAATCTGGTATCTACTGGCAAAAGACTAAGGATTACATTAAATAACAGCAGTTAAGTTCTTTACTGAGTTAATTTCAATAGAGCGCATAGTGCGGTTTCTGCCACTCAGTCATCACTTGTTCTTTGCGAAGAGGAAGGGCTGGAAGAGAGGAAGGTGAAGGATTTGCCACCCTGTGCCCGGGGAACAACAGGCAGGAAACAGAGTCGAAGGAAAGGGAAAGTGATGATCGAGGATCACACGCTGCATTGCCCAGGTTTCTGCAGTGAGACTCTGGGTGATGGGGACACTGGGGAGGCCAGAGCCACACAAAGAGGGAGCCTCAGGGTCTCAGTGGGACTGAGCTCACCTTGAACGTCTGTACCATGCCAAGATCAGAACAATGACTGCCAAGCAGCTGAAATCCCCGGAAAGGTGCTTTCCCCGGGGGCACGGGCCCAAGCAGGGCACCGGACACTTACCAGTATGTATTCAAATTTATAAAGAGAGATTTGAAAGGGGAAGAGGAAAAAATCTTTTTCACTTCCAAGCAGAGATTTAAAGGAATTCTGTGGAACTTTGGGTCCTCAGCAAGATTTTCAATGACCTGGAGCTTTTGCCCTAATTCCTCAGGTGACTGCCCTGGCAAGGGTCACCCACCCCACTCTCACCCCCGCTGATGCCAAGTGTGCCTGCATCCTGGTCATCTGCTCTTGGAAACCAGTCCACACCGGGAGCCCAGTGGTGTGGAAGGAATGGCCTGAGTCCCTGCCCAGTGGAGCCCTTTTAATTTAGGTTAACATGTCCTCTTCACCATCCTGAGGCTAATGGCGGCAGTTCCTGTGGGAGGACCTCACACCCCAGGGCTGCTGCTATGCATGCTGGGAAGCAGAGCTTGGGGCTCTGACTTTCTTCCTTTTATACCAGTGGAAAATGAATTAGGGAAGCTCCAAAGAAACAAGCACGAACCTGACACACACTCCATGCTCACAGGGGATGAAGTAGAATGTCACCTCTTCCTACCTCACCCACTGTTCAAGTATTTGTACAGCATAGCACGCCTAGGTCTGCAGTGTCTGTCGCTTGTCCTTAAAATGGTCAAGCCTGAAATTTCCGTTCTTTTTTTAGGAAGAGGAAGGAGAAAGAGTGGTGATATGGAATGGGTCAGTGTTGTCCAGAAAGAGGACTTGCTTTCCAAGCCCACAGCTAGCAATTAAGTTGAGTGGCCTGGGATCAAGTTCTGGGATATCATCCCCCTAAATTGAAAGCCTGCATCCCCAGCTGGAGAGATGTCAACAGCCTTGACCCTGCTCTCAGGACAGACAGGCTGAGCTGTCCCTGCTCCGAAAGGGCTCAGAATAGCCCCGGTGAAGGGCGCAGTGAACTCCAGGGAACCCCGGGTCTGGGCAGGGGACAGGTGCTGCGGCACAATGGGAGTGAGCAGGTGGGCACAAATGGTAGCGGTGCGGTGGGACAGATCTCCACCCCAGACCCCACACCCTGTGCTCAGGACTCCTCTGTGAGAGTTTCTGGGAAGGAAGAGGAGTTTTGTGAGAGGGAGGAACTGAAGTGATGTGATCTGGGGCACATTTTAAATTATGCAGAGTAGCCAGGTGTGGTGGCGCACGCCTGTAATCCCAACACTGGGGAGGCTGAGGCAAGATCATCACTGGGAGTTTGAGGTCAGCCTGGGCTACAAAGTGAGCTCGGGGCCAGCCTGAACTGCATAGTGAAACCTTATCTCAAAAAAAAGAAAAATCATAAGTCAACTTAAATTACACTGAGTGTGTTTTGTTTTCTTTACAATGATGATGACGATGACAGTGGGGGTGATGATGACAATCCAGCTTGATTCCTGTCTTAAAGACAACCTGATGAATCAGGGGCATCACATACAACAGTGAAGAACGTGCTTGGGACCTAGGAGATTCTCCATGAATGATCCGTTCATTTTACTTAACAGAATTATAAGCTCCACACATGTCCTCATATCCCTCAGTACCTGCCATACTGCACGGTGAGGTACTGGTCAAACACAGACCCTAAATTCGTGGTTGCAGTAGGAAAGCCAGACAGTTAAAAGTGAAATTATGATCTTACTCCACCTGCCCACTCTACCCAGCACCCACCACAGTTCAGGAAATGAGTCACATGAGCAACTCACTGCTTTTATTTTGAGGTAGATTCTCCTTAAGTCACTAAGTTGCTCAATCTTGTGATCCTCCTGCCTCAGCTCTCGGAGTACTGGGATTATAGGTGCTTACCACCCCACCCAGCTTCCTTCCTTCTTCTTTCCTTTTTTTGGTTTCTCTTTCCCTTTTCCTCTCCTCTCCTTTATTTTGTGGTTATGTAAACCTAAGAGCTTTGTACTGAGCTATATCTTCCATCATTTTCTCTTTTTTCTTTTAAGACAGGGTCTCACTAAGACACTAAGTTGCCCAGGCTGGGCCCCAACTTGCAATCCTCCTGTCTCCACTTCAGAGTGCTGAGATTACAGGTGTAATCTCATCCTTTTTCTTTCTACTGTCTATGGTGGAAGTTTAGATTACTAGTTTGAGATATTTTTCTAGCACAAGTCTTTAATAGTCTCCATCTCCCCCTATATGTGGCTTTGTTTGGTCTTATTCTGCAAATTTGGATAGGTAGAGTTTTTCTCTTCACTCATTCAAAGATCTTATTTAGTTTCTCTGAGAGTTCTCTTCTCTGTGGATTATTTTTAAGTATGTTGTTTTAATTTCCGCATGTTTTGCGGTTTCTCCTGTCATCTGTCTCTTAACAACTTCCAGTCTGAGTCAATTGTACATGCAGAGCATATTTTGTATACCTTCAAGTTTTTAAGTCTTGCTGGTGTGTGTTTTACAGTCAAGGCCATGCCCATCCTGGTGTGAGCTCTGTGTGCACGAGGAGGGACCATGTGTCCTACTCCTGGGAGCGGGGAGGTGCTTAGTAACTGTTACTATCAAAGGGCAGCGTCACTCAGCTCTTTCTGTCTCATTGAATCCCTGCTGCAGGTGTCATTGATGTCTGAGGAAGAACGTGGATGGCCCCGACTACAGCTGTAGACCTGTCCACTGCTCCTCTTAGTCACATCACAAAATGCATCCTTTGTCATGGTGTGTCCATCTCTACTCATTACGCTTTGCACCCACATCTAGCTGAGCTGATGCTGACACCTGTCTGGGCCTTCCAAATTTCTCTCAGTTACAATTTATACAGTATATTTATATCTAGCTTCTTACTCCAAATCAAACTGGACATCTGCCATACTGGACATCTACCATAAAAATGAAGTTGGGCCACTTAAAAAGCTCATGTTAATAACCTCTGTCATTTAATTCATGTATTTATCTGTTTTACATTTATTGTAATGAATAGTATATGTGAACTCCTGTCAACGATTGTATTATTTGATTTCTATTTGTTTCTTAAATTTTTTGTTCCTCTTTTTCTTTTCCCTTTTTTTGTGTTATGTAAACACTTTTATTATTGAACCTTTTAAAATTTCATTGTGGTAAGAACAATTAACATCAAGTCTACCCTATTAGCCAGATTTAAGTATACAGTACCTTATCATTGACTGCAGGTACATTGTTGAACACCAGATCAGACTTAGCTCTTTACCTATTGATTAATAACTCCTTATTTTCCCCACTGTTTGTGTGGTTTCAGTCCAATGGTCTTAGATTCCTCACGCAAGGTAAATCGTGTATCTGGCTTATTGTTTGTAGCATAAAGTCTTCAAAGCCCATTCGTGTTTAGACATGTTCCAAATATTCCTTCTTTAAAAACTGCAGTGTCTCATTGTCTACAATGTTTTAACAGTATTCGAGGTCTGGTCTGTCAGTGGCTGCCCCGTGGGTTAAAGATAAGCTCCTGCTCTCCTCTCACCCTGTCTTCACACCGGCTCCCCCCTCAAGTGACATCAGTTTCCACCACCCAGCCCCTGTCACCTCCTGCGTGTCATAGTCCACTCATATGTTACACTTATCCACCCTGAAAATCCCTCAGAAAATGTCAGAATGGTTTGTTTCTTCTGACAGACCGAGTCCCGGATGTTTTCAGTGTCCTTCCCGCTGAATCTGGGATTCGGCAGGTACGTGGTCCAGGGCAGGGGACCCCAGGCGTCCGCCTTCGCTGTGGCTCCAGGGTCAGTGCTTTTGGCTGCCCCAGGCTGTGCCCCTCCCCGAGGCCAGTCCGGGACTCAGGAAGGGATGTGTCCCTCGTTTGGCTCTCTAAGCCGTGGACTTCCAGTGAGGCTGAGTCACATTGTGCCACTTGGTGCTGGACCCAAGAGTTGATCGGCAGCAGCATGGCCATGGCCACCTCCTCTCCTGGTCGCCGCTCTGTCCCGACTCCACAGTGCTCCCTGGGCTGGGCGTGGGGCTCCTGGCCTCCTCTTTGCAGTTCTCTGGCCAGAAGGCAAGGGCTCCATTCACCCCTCAGTGGAGCACAGTTCCCAGGACTCCAGCCCCTCTGTAGCTGGGCAGAGAAAGCACTGACAGAGGCCAGCCCCTGCTCCTGGCTCGTCCTGCTATGCAGAGGTCCACTCGTGGGGCTCCAAGGGTGATGTGAAGTCAGGGATACTGGAGGGAAATCCAACTGCTAGACTTTTAACTTTTATCTTTTCCAGTCTTCCTAGTGCCGATTACTTCTGGTGGTCCTCACACTGACTGCCTCTGTGTTTTCCCCTGGGTTTTACAGCAGCAACGTGAAGGAGCATGGGGTGGGGGGGACTCTGCCTTTCCTGGAACGATAGCCCAGACTTAGACAGACAGTGAAGACCAGCCTTCCATGCAAAACCCACCGGGAAGGCTGTGAAAACCACCTGAGACACCACACAGGCTCAGAAAGGAGAGGCTGCAGCCTGTGTCCAGCTTCCAAATGAGGCCACGCTTTCAGAGTGAAGGAAAGCTCTTGGCTGCCTCAAACTGGGCGGATGCCCTGGGACGTCACACTCTCTTCTAACTGTGCTCACTGAGGCCAGCTGTGCGATCCCAAAGTCATCTGTCTGGTTATTTCCATGCAGACAATACAAATAACCTCTTGTCCCGGCACCCACACACCTGGAAGAGTGCGTTCTATCGCTCTCAGCGTCTGCGTCTGCCTGTGTGAGCGCCCTGGGAGGCTTTTATGGAAGCTAAGGACAGAGCCCCAAACGCCCACAGCGCCACAACAGGAGGGTCTCTGGGAGTCACAGGAGCTTCCTGAGCCAGAGGCCACAGAGAGACGCTGGCAGGGGAGCAGGATCCTGGCCTTGCGGGCTCCTCCCCGCCTGCGGAGACCGCAGTGATCCTGCCCAGAAACTTACAGGCCTAATTTCTACCCTTCGGCTCCCTGTAACTTTTGCACTGAAATTTCCAACAAGGGTGTTGTGTGGTGCCAAAGCCACAGTGGTCTGTGTGATGTGGCTGCCTCCCTCTGCGAAGAAAGATCCCACGGGCACCGTGCGGCCACAGGACAATGCCTTATCCAGGCAGAGCTTGGGTCATGGTCAGACCACCGGATGTGACACACACTGGGTGAGTCAGCTCAGTGCTCCTTCCCTTCACTGCTCAGGTGGGGAGCCCTCTGGTCCCAGGTCAGCCCAGCCCATCCATGCCAGCCCATCCCGTTCATCCCACCCCATCCCATCTCATCCCATACTACCCCATCCATCCCATCCCATCCATCCCATCCCATCCCATCCCATCCCATCCTATCCTACCCTATCCCATCCATCCCAGCCCACCTCAGCCCAGCCCAGCCCAGCCTATCAGGGGTGACAACATGGGAAGAGGGCTGTCCTCCAAGCAGGACCAAGCACTCTTCTGGCCGCAGGCTGACCTCTCGTAAGGAAAGCAGACACAGGAGTGGGACCAGCCTCGTCTACCAGAGACAACGCCTGGCCTCCTGCACACCACCTCACTGCCTTGGAGGACCGAAGCTGAGGCTGCGGGACACACACATGGAGGCAGGGATGCCCAGGCAGATAGCTCGAACTACAGCCTCTCCCGGCTCCATCCTGGCTGCCTTTTCGATGCTGGGTGTCCTTGTCTCCCCGACACAGCCGGGCTGATCCGTCCTTCCGCGGCCCGTCCCGCATGTATGAAGCAGCCGGTCCATTCCTGTCTCCTCTCTGGACTAAGTACTGTGGCCCCGTTTGTCCTCCGTCCAGGGACCCAGAGCAAGGTCGCGCACTGACGCTCCGCATGAAGGAGCCTGGCGCGGCTGAGCCTTGGCCTCCCCTGCTTTGCGGCCGATCTGGCAGAGACCGTCACCCCCAGGAGCGCCCCCCCACGCCACAGGGTCTCCCACTCGCGGTGCTTCTTCACCTTTGCTGTGTGTTGTGAAAGCGACCGTGCCTGCGCCTGCACGCGGCTCTTTCCCAGGCGACTGAGCGGATGTGGCGCTCGCTGGAGAGGCCGGGCCTGGCCGCAGGTGCAGCTCCCCCAGCTTCACGGCCCGAGGCCGTGGGCCACGCCTGGGCAGCAGGCTGGGCGCTCAGGGGGATGTGCGGGCGGCCGGCGCTGCGTGCGCTTTGCTAACGACGCTCTCAGCGCGCGAGGCTCCCGGCAGCATCGTCCCGGAGTGGTCACCTGCGCAGAGCAGCGGAGAGGACCACAGCCCCGCCCGCTGCGTCCCGCGGCCGCCACCTCTTTTCCGCACTCTTTTGCGCCCTCGCATGGACTAGTGAACACAGCTCAGGAAATACAAAGTGGGAAGGTACGCAGAATGACAACAGCTGCGTCAAATGGGATCGACCTCCAGCTGTAGTGCTTTGAGGACTCTCCGCACTGATTTCCACAGCAGTTGCACTGATTTACATTCTCACCAACAACATAGAAGGGTTCCTTTCTCCCCAAAGGCATGCTGGGGATTTGATTTGATTTCTTGGTGATGGCCGTGCTTTCTGGTAAGATGGACTCTTACTACTGTGACCCGTGCACACCCACGTTTATAGCAACCCAACTCATCATCGCTTAACCTTGGAAGCTGCCTGCGTGCCCCTCAACAGACAGGTGGATGAAGGAAGTGTGGTGTTTACACTCCGTGGAGCACTACGCTGCCATAAAGAAGGATAAACTCGAGTCCTTGGTAGGAAAATGGATGCACCTTGAGACCATAATGCTGAGTGACATAATTCAGACACACAAGCTTAAATAACACAGAGCTTCTTTTATATGGAAACCCGAAGTATAAATAAAAAGAAAAATAGAAGATAGACAGTAGGAAGTATGGAGACAGAGCTTTCTCAAAGGGGCAGGGGATCAAGAGACGGAGGGGAGGCGGGGTGAAAAGGGAATGCAGGTGGGCTCAGTACACACACTGGCTCCCCACCAGGGTACAAGCATGATGCACTGCAGACCGCGCTAATAAAAGCTCAAACAGTGTCAGACTTCGAGCAGCATCCCCACCGCTGGTGTCTGATACAGTGATAATTATCTGACCGCCAGTGGGCACAGCTCTGCCCGCACAGCTCCCTTTAACACGTGTCCATGGCGGAAGCAGGTGCAGGAGTCAATCAGAGGCCCTCAGTGGCAGCTTCAGAGTCGGTCTGGGGCTCCCTTGCCCACTAGGTCGGCAGGAGGGAGATGCTCTCTGCCCACTGCACGCCCGTCAGCCCCTGTCCTCCTCCTGGCACAGACAGGGAGGCTTCCAGCAGTGGCGGCCCTGCTCCCTAGACTGTGACCGCATCCCAGCGGTTCCCGACCCACCCAGTCCTTTCTGGGGAGAACGCCCGCGGGACGGCTCTCAGCTGGCTCCACGCACACCATCGTGAATGCTTCACGGGCATGTGGCAGCGCACCTGGGTCCAGAACCTTGAATTGGGCGGAACTGATTTCAAGCCTCTCCAAGTGACAGTTGGCAAAACTCTGAGAGCTTTCTTCACAAGATGAGGTAGGGATTCTGGTTCCCGGAAGGAACAGAACTTAATTAAAATGAGCTTCAGCATTTGGTTGTTCAAGGCCAAATTCACGGCGGCTTGAAGTTCAAAGACTTGGGGTCCGTTGATATAGTTGGGGCTCAAGATAAATATTCCTCTTCTGCTTTTCTTAATGATGTTCACAATGTCTTCTGCATACACTGAGGACAAAAGTAAAGACAATGATTTGCCACTGAGACGGTTAACCCTCAGGCCACAGTAACCTGACCTCCCGGGTGCAGCCTGGGGCCCCCACAGCGATGATCTTAGGTGTGGACGGAAGGAGACACGGAAGGGTGTGCTCGTGTCCCCAGCTCTCCTTTCTCCCTCTGCTCTTGGCCCGGTTACTTCTACTGCGTCCACGCTACCCACTCTTGAGGGTACATGCTTGTGTCTCCCCGGTTCACGCTGCTCCTCTTGGGCCCTGTGTCCCCAATTTCTCGAGGAGCTGAGCCCGTGGGAACTGGGCAGGCTGGACCTCTAGGGGGGCAGGGGAGGTCAACGGACTGTGGCCGGAAGTCACGTGGGTGGCTCCTGCCAAAGCGCCGCTGGGCCCCATGCTGAGAACTGCGGAGAGCAGCTCCCACAAATCAGAAGGGCCACGTCTTCGGGGAGACACAGATGGCTTCCTACCAAAAGCCTAGGAAAGACAGCTTTGCTCTGAACCGCCTCCCAGGGCGGGCGCTATATTGGTTCTTTTCCGTCCGAAAGTGGATTTTTTTAAAAACGAGCACCTCCTGGTCGCGCGTCTCCGTGGCCCGGCCCCACTGACGCCGCGTGAGCCAGGGCAGGACTAGCAGCGCGGGCACGGGCCGCCCTTGCTGCGCTGGAACCCTCCCGGGCGGGGCCCTACCTCCTCCGGGGGCCACATCTCTCTCCAGCAAGCACAAGGTGAAGCCGTATTTGTTTTCCAAGATCTCGGGAAACAGACTCAGGGCCAAGTGCTCCTCACTGAGAGGCGAGGGGTCCTCGCTGCTAAGAGCGCTCCGTCTCGCATAGGACACGAAAGCGTCAAATTCCTTTTTATCTGAGGGAGAAGAACAACACAGAATGTCAGCCCCTGACGTTTCCCCTCATCACAGTTCACGCGCAGACGCCTGACGCTGGTGGTCTAAATCTCTCTTCCCCTACAAGTGACTACATACAAACCTGCAGAGGCAGGAGATCCCAGGAGCGAGCTCACCGCATGTCAGACAGCAGAGTCAGTGTGTCAGCCGCCTAACGCACGTGGGCGGCCCCACCCCTTCATCTGCACGTAAAGCCCCAGCACACCGGCATCCTTCCGGAATCTGGAAGCCAAACCACCGAAGTTCTCCACAGTCCTAGCACCCTCTGTCTCTCCAAAGTAACTTCGGATACTCTACCTTCGCTTCAAAGCGATCATTTTGCAGCAAACCTCACACCGATCAGCAGAGGGCGCTGGGGCGCTGCGCCTGAAAACCGGGTTCTGCTTCCAGGTCTGATTGCTAAAATGAGTGTTTTTGCTAATGAGAATGGGACCAAAAGGACAGGGCATGCGCGCGATTAAGAAGCATAAAGATGTGCCGTGTCCAGGCACCGACTCCCCACCAGGCGTTGCGTCGTGTACTGCAAACATATACTCATAAAAATTTTTTAAATGTACAAAAAGATCGTTTAGGTAGCTAAATAAGCAATGCGCTAGCCGTTGCTAGTTGCTTACTATCTTGTTTGGAGATATTGCATCGGTGTTTTTATTGTTTATTGCTTTTTAAAATAAAAAAAGTCAAAAGGTGACGGGGGGGGGGGACACTGTGAGTCCTGTCTCCATTCATGCGCTGATAAAAACTTTCTGAAAGAAAATAGGAGTTCCTTGCGCGGTCACAGGAGAAGGGACACACTGAAATGCGTCCCACTAACGGGGGATGCTCCCACACAAGCTTTCTAGCCTTGAGATGAAGGACGCTGCAGGAAGAGAGGCGTGAAGTCACCCAGGGAAGCAATGAAGACATCGCTTAGACAGTGGGTTCCATGAAAACAAAAACAAAAACTATCTTTTAAAAAATAAATCAAACCAAAAGCACTTCCGGCTTACAGGTTCCCGGGAAGAGGCCTCACTAGCGAGTGCGCGGAAAGACCCGGCTGGCTCACTTCGCTATTCTGCTGTTGTCAGCATGTCAGGTTCTGCTCTTTGGTTCTGG
This sequence comes from Chinchilla lanigera, assembly GCF_000276665.1. Lineage (NCBI taxonomy): Eukaryota > Metazoa > Chordata > Mammalia > Rodentia > Chinchillidae > Chinchilla > Chinchilla lanigera. Next base: position 7,920,759 of record NW_004955470.1, on the reverse strand, counting down.
GGATTGTTTGATTGGTTTGGTGCTGGGCGTTGAACCCAGGTTCTGATACATTTCTTGGTCTTTCCTCTGTGGTCTGCTTTCTCCGAGCAACAAAACTATGCATTAAAACTGCAAATATTCTGTCCTGGGAATAACTAAGATGAGGAAAACAAATAAACAAAAACCAAATTCCACTCTTCCCGTCTAAGGAAGCTCATGTTCGCGAACATTATTTCTTCGCTTGCATCTAAATGGACAGATACTTGTTAAGAGAAAGACACTTGTGCTTCCCTGACCTTCCCACTGCCCTACACGAGCCCTGCTCCAAAGCCCACCTCTGATGCCTTCAGCTCTAGGCATGCGACTCCACCTGTCTCTGCTTATCAACCAGGGTGGTTGTGACAACTGCGGTAGACGGTGTATGTAACAGGGCTACACTGGAGTCCCCAACAAATAACCATTGCTGGCACCTGCTGGGTTTGCCTATATGTGAAGACGCCACGCTGAAAGCTCAGCCCTGTGTGTCTCTTGCAGCAAGCTCTCACAGCCTCCTTCTGCACTGCAGCCAGCCCGGTCCTCCTGTACAGAGGAGGTGCTGAGGGCTGCACATGTTATTTGCCATATTGCCAGAGGGTAGAGGGTAGAGGGTAGAGCAGGATTATTTCCAAGTCTCACCAGTACCAAAGTAACATCATCTACGAGACTGTTGGTGAATGGAATGAAACAAAAAAGCATCTCCCCATCGAGCCCTGGTGAGAGGCTGCACGCCCCCCAGGGGTGCGACTCCCCCATCAGGAACATCCATTCCTGAGCTCCAACCTTACGCTCAGCCCCAGCAGCAGGAGCCATCCGAAATTCTTCCCCAAGATAACTCCAAGAAACAGAGCCAGCGGACAGTGACAGCACTGTCTCTTGTCCTGGCCTCAGCCCTGTATCCACGGGCTGGGAGGGACAGTCAGTGGCGACATGTGAGGCATCCTTACCCCCGAGAGTCTCATCCTTGCTCCAGTAGGTCCGGCACAGCAGCAGGATTTCAATCCAGTAGGTGTAGACAAGGACACCCGCTGCCAACACGCCCACCAGGGTCGAAGCAGTGCCGAGCAGCACGTACAGGAACACCACTGCGGGGACAGGGTGGCCGTGAGCCTTGCAGAGGCAGCAGCGGGCTGTGATCAGCTCGGGTGGCGCAGTGGGTTTCCGGTCACCTCTTCCTTCCCTGTCACATCAGTCACTGCCACGGGAACATCTTAATCAAGTCTGGTGGGAACTGACTACAGCCGGCTCTGAAGAGCTCAGGGGAGGGTGCCCTTCCTGGTTGGGGTGACTGGAAATGCCTGTCAGTCATTTTGTTTATTGTCTCCCATAATCTATGACTCCAGCACAACCCATCTGAATCCTACTCAGTGCATACTGTAAATTATTTTCTTATATTTCCATCCTTAATTGAGTGGAAACTTCCTGAGAGGAAGGAACAACTGGGATAGCAAAGAATAGCTTTCCAGTGTCTATGTCCAGAGACGAGTTGGAACATTCTTCCACTCCTCCCATTAATAGCTGGCTGCTGCACAAGCAGCCACGAGTGTGTGTCAGAATAGCTTTCAGAATGTGTGTGTATATAAAATAGCTGGGATAACTGTACTGCTGATTTCTGATGGTATATTGAAAGGGACAGTTAATGCTTAAAATTTTTTATATTTTGACCAATTTTGCATGCTTATCTCTGGTAATCTGAGCAACTGATTTGAAGACAACAATATGCAATAGAACAACCACCGGTGAATTCCTGCTATCTTGTCTAGTGAAACTCTGTATTGTCTCTGATGTTTTTTCAATAATTATTTTTTATTCTGTTTAATGGTTTGAACAGTCTTCCATCATTACATCTAGTAATATGAGCAATGTAGTTGAAGATAACAATATGTAATACAACAACCATGGTTAATTCCTATCGTTTTGTTTTGAAACCCTGTATCATTTTTAATGTTCTTGCTTTGTTTTGTTTATGTCTGTGATGTTGGTTTGTTGCTATTGTTTTTTTTTACCACTTTCTTTAAAATAAAAAAATTTTAAATCAGAAAAAAAGAAACTTCCTGAGACCAGAAACCACATCTAGCTTACCAGGGCACCGTGCACAATTCCTAAGGCAAGGTGTCTACAAACCTCTACAGAAAAGGCCACCTCCAAGAACATCCAGGAGAGTCCAGGCACACACTCAGTCTTACTTAAGCCTGACACACACTCGTGGCTGTTTGTGCAGCAGCCAGCTATTAATGGGAGGAGTGGATGAATGTTCCAACTCGTCTCTGGACATAGACACTGGAAAGCTATTCTTTGCTCAGACTTTCTACTCCAGCTCTTTACGAGGCTAAGGTCAGTGCTGGGTGTGCGTCACTCCACACACTGAGCAGGAGGACTCCTTGCCTTCTCTGTTCTCTGCCCATGGGAGCAGGAGCTACCCCACATTCAGCAGCAGGAGGTAAAGAGAAAGAGCAAAGGCAGCTGGGTTCTAGTACAATAGCGGCCGCGTGGGCGTTTGCAGAGCAAGTGTGTGGATGAAGGAGTGACAAAGAATGACAGGCTCTGCACAGAGCCTTAGTTAAGAGGTCCATGTCTGAATCATGACTTTACCGGCATTGGACAAGGTGTACAGGGGTTGAATCAGTAAGGTTCTTAAGCAGAGTCCAGCACCTAGGAAACGTGCCGTGATGCCCTTGTCATTTGTCTTAGGAGCATGCGACCCCACCCAGCGAAGCGTAAGTGCCCTCCAGTGCCTGCCGCCACCAGCTCACCTCCTCTCTTCTCCTTCAGTTGGATGGTCTGGGTCGTGTTCCCAATGGAGTTCTGGGCAAAGCACACAAACTTCCGCCTCAGATCGCTCTGCGTGACTTCTTTCAAGAAGATAACACGTTCAATGACTTCCTCCTCAAAAGTGGATTTAACACTAGGGAAGGAGGGAAATTTAATGCTAGGGAAGGAGACACCCACTGGCAGGATCTGGAGATTTTAGAGCAGCCGCGGTTCCATGTTCAGAGCCATGGGACTGGTTCAGTAGGAAGACAACAGAGGAACCAAGGTAGACAGAGTGGTGCCATCTTGCCTGACTTCCTGAGCATGAGCACTAAGACACAGTCCAATTATGGTCCCATCTGACTTTCCTTACTCCTCCGAATTCCCCTTGAGGACAGAGAACAGCAATCATTTGTAAAGGACTCACGCTTGCCCAGGGTCTACTGTGTACTGGACTCTTCTGAGAACCAGAAATGGGCTCTAATCGCCTCCATTCCTCATCTCACATGAACTCCACAAAGGAATAACGGAGCAGCCTGACCTGGCCAGTGACAGGTGACTCAGAAAGAAGCCCTCAGCTTGTACTTCTAGGAGGGGGAGCTTGGTTCCCAGACCTGAACTCTGCTGCCCCATCCATGAAGTGGTGAATCTTGGCCTTTAGTCACAATTTGGACTCTCTAAAGTTGCCTACCTCCCGGCTGCCCCCGTAAGAAGTCCTGCCGATGTGGTGATGCTTTGAGGCTGTGCTGCTGGAGCCTGTGCACCAGCTCTGGTACCCAGTGTGCTTCCTACCTGCCCTGGAGTGGCGAGCACGTCGGCCCTCCTTCTCCACTCCTGACCGGGACCTGCAGAGTGGAGGCTGTTGCCCGCAGGCTGAGGTGGACCGAGGAGCCCCTCGCCCACCCTGCCTCCTTGAACTTTCATGCACCTTCATCTCACAGTGGGAACGATGGCTTCCCTGGCCGCACAAGTCCTTGCTCCACGTTCTCATTCTTATCAAAGCTCTCCTTAACTTTCTGTGATAAGGCACACTTTTCAGAATGGTATTACACATGTTCACTGAAATATTTAAAAATTAGAAGGCACTTATTTGCTGCATAGGTCCCCCCTTTGGATCACATCTTGGGTCAATGCAGGGGTGCATCCTTAAGTGACTTGCCTGACTGGACCCAATGGACGCAAGCCACTGTCCCCTCAGAGAACAGCTGATGAGCTTCGGGGATCAGATGGCTCTGGGTCCTAGAGTTTCCCACTTTCCCTTGAGTTAAGGCTCCCCCCAGTCTGTCCCACCCACTGATCTGGGTTTATGCTGCAGACACCAGTGAACTAGGTCCACTTTCCCAGAAGACATAACAGCTCATAATATTTCAAGACAGACAGCTCCCTGCTCGGTCTCCCCTGCAGGAGTTAAGTGGTTTCCATTGTTCTCTGCACCTGTTTTCATCAGACTCTGATTAGGTCCTCTTCTCTGGGAATGTTCCAGACTGCTCATGTTTCCTGAGCCAGGATCCCGGCACACCGAATGAGTCACACTGATGAAACCACCCGCTTCCACTGGCCGGACATGGAGGTGCTACTTCTGGCCCAACAGCTGAGTCAGCACATCTGTCTGCTGGGCACCTGGGCAGCTTGATTTTCCTTCCTTGCTTCCTTCCTTCCTTCCTTCCTTCCTTCCTGCCTGCCTGCCTGCCTGCCTGCCTGCCTTTCTTCTTTCTTTCTTCCTCTTTGTTTCTTTCTTCCTTTCTCTTTCTCTCTTTCTTCCTTCCTTCCTCCCTTCTTTCCTCCATTCCTCCCTTCTTTCTTTCTTCCTTTCTTCCTTTTTTTTGTTTTAGTTTTTGAGGCAGGGTCTGGCTGTGTAGCTCAGCCTGGCCTGGAGCTCACTACGTACCCCAGGCTGGCCTTGAACTTGCTCCCGCCTCAGCCCTCTGAGTGCTGAAATTACAGGTGTGTACCACCACATTCTTCATGGGTAGCTTGATTTTTAAGGCAACCACTTCGAACTGTTGCTCCAAAGCAGACTTAAAGACCACTTTAGGGATGGGGTGTAGCTCACTGGTAGAGCTTGGTGCCCTGGACTGCTCTGGGTTAGATCCTCATCACCAAAAGCAACCAAACCCAAATAAAAACCAAAGAATGCTGTAATACAGTCATACATGGCTTGGTGACAGGTTTTGAGTGGATTTCATCATGGGAACATCAGAGTGCACTTAACAAGGGCTGAGATGGTTCTGTCAGCTCTAGTGGTGTCATCGTATGACTCCACTGTCAAGTAGGGCCCCGCAGCACCAGGCAAAACCCTGGGGCACCCAGATTTAATATTAATGCACACATTGCAGTTCTGTGTTTTTATTCTCACTACTGCGTGGCGTCGGTGACTAGCTCATTAAATACAATCCACTCTGTGTACATTTTGGTGATTTCTAAAGGTGAAAGCATCTAGTCCGTGTTTTTCTTACCTTTTCTCCTGAAATACTGGGAATTCCCACTCCTGGTCAGCATCTCTGATGTACCACCTTATCACAGGGTTAAAGTTCCGCTGGAAGCCAAATCGCACAGTGCAGGGAAGAGTTAAAGGTCTTCCTGAAAATGAGGAGGTCGGAGAAGACAGGAAGGACGCACGTGAGAACATGGGGTCTCAGGCTGGGGATGCCCAGAGGCTGCTTCCTGACACGGCCTGGTGTGCAGCTGAGACAGCAGCACCAGGATAATGGGGTGTTGAAACACCCCATTCACACACCCAGAAACCCTAGTGCTCTCGTCTCTTGTGAGCAAGTCTGTGTCTGAGACATGTGACCGTATGTTGTTAGCATGAAGGTCAGCACGATAGTACCCCAGGGTCCCAGTGGGGCCCAGGGGAAACACCAGGAAATGAGGTGTTTCTGGGACCAGCCAGGTCTTCTGCACCAATGGGGAACATTTCCGTAACCATAAGTTCAACCATAAAGAAGTTAAGTTCTTCTCAGCTCTTGTGGCTCCCCCTCATTTGTCAAGTTCCATAACACTGGTGTCTCATTTCAGAATGAAACCACAAGGTCACTGTCCAGTGTAATGAAGAAATCATGTCACACTCAGCTGCTCTTATAAACAGAGCACCCTGGGTGTGTTGTCAGACTGCCCTTCCTGGGCCCTTCCATGAGAGATCGCCAGATAGACTCTGCCTCAAACATTCTAACCATGGATGGCTCGGGACACCTTGTGGGGATTTATCTCTGCAGCTGGAGCCTCTCCACCGGTGATCTCTACAATTCGTTCGCACCATGTGTAACCTGACTATGTATTTTAAGTGATTATTTCTGCCTTCCGACTTCCTCCTATTTTCTCCACAGTTTTCATTTTATTAGTATATGTTTTTGATATACAATAGTTACATTCATTTTGGGGGATGGATGTATATCATGATCATTTCCCGACACTCTATCTACCTCACCCTGCTCCCCTCTTCTCCCCTCCAAAAGTTTGCCTCCTGTTAGCCACCACCTCTCCCTTATTTTTCTCTTTCATTTACTTATATTTTGGGTTTCTCATGTAAGAGAGAGCATCCCATGTTTAGCTTTTTATGTCTGACGTATCTCACTTATTATTGTCTCAGGATTCACCCATTTTCCTGCAAATGATACGATTTCATTCTTCTTTATGGTTGAATTTAACACCTCTCCCTTCCCCAGAAAAAATGACCCAGTAGAAAAATGGGCAAATGGGCTGAATGGATGCTGCCCCACCCTCTTCAGACATTTGCTGTACTGGTGTTGCTAGTTCTGTCCTCTGTTGAAACTTGTACCATAATACTTGTCTTTCCACATCTTTCCACAGTAATAAACCTTATATAGACATTGAAAAGCACACATATTCCATGAAAAAGAAAAACACCATTTGGTGTTAAATGCATCCGTTCTTATTCAGCTGTGGGGGAAACGCAAATGCTACGGATCTTGACAAATGAGGGGGATCCACAAGGAGTCAGTTTCCCCTCTACCCAAGCACGCACACTATTTTGGAATTCAAGTGCAGGTTGTAGTATTCCACAGAAGTTCTTTCAAAAACCAAACCAAACATCATGCTCAGAGGGCTAAAGCTACTCAAGTTGGTAAATGCATTGACACAACCAAAAATGACAACCCAGTCTTTCTTGGAAAAGCCCAGAATCTACTGGTCATGTTGAATGCACCAGCCACGGGTCACACATTGATTGTCCCATGGAAGCAACACCCTACAGGCAGTCTTGTGATGCCTAGGGACCAAACTAAAGGCTGGAGCTGAGGAGAAGCTCATAGCAGTTCAAGGCCCCAGAGCTCTTCAGGGCTGAACCACAGCCAGTTCTGCTGTCCTTGAAGGCCAGCTCTGTTTTCCTTATATCACACTTAGGCGAGTTCCTGGGAGGACAGCATCATTCAAGGTGACAGCCTGACCCAGCTTACCAAGTTCTACTTCCAGGACGTCCTTGGTAGGGTACACAATGTCTGGTTTGAACTTAGTGTCGGCCACTAAAAGATGGAAATAAAAATCATTATTTACATCAAGAAATCTGAAAACCTGCTTGCGGAAGATTTGGGGACAACTAGATCAGTATTTGGATCTAAATGTTCAATGCTGCTTATTCAAATTCAATCCACAATCCTGAAGTCCAGGAACTCAGGTCTCTGTGTATAAATCGGCTTCTGGAATGACCCGGGCACCTGGTTGTGAGCCCGTGAAGCATCACTGAGGAGCCCACGTCACATCCACCCCTGCACTCGCCTCTCGCCGATCTGCTGCCCACTGCAGACCGGACCCTGCATCTTATCTTCTACTGCAATGGCTCTTTTTGGTACTATCAGGCTGAGCCACCCGACTGGAGGGAAAACCCATGTGATAAATGTGCTTCAGCTTCCTGCCCCAAACTACCACCCTAGCCTCCCCTTCAGGCTTCCTTCTGGTCCTATCTCCCAGCAAAGGAGAGCTGCGGTCTCTGCTCTTACATCACTGGTCTGACTTCTCACAGGCCTCCCTCCTCTGGAGGTATAAATTAAGAGGAAATAAAGGAAGAAAGGAAAGAAAGAAAGAAGGAAAGAAGGAAAGAAAGAAAGAAAGAAAGAAAGAAAGAAAGAAAGAAAGAAAGAGAGAGAGAGAGAGAGAGAGAAAGAAAGAAAGAAAGAAAGAAAGAAAGAAAGAAAGAAAGAAAGAAAGAAAGAAAGAAAGAGAGAGAGAGAGAAAGAAAGAAAGGGAAAGAAGAAAAGAGACAGAAAGAAAGAAACAAGAAAGAAAGGAAAGGAGAGGAACAAGGAGGGATGAAAGGAAGGAGAGAAAAAAGGGAGGAAGGGAAAGTAACTGACACCAGTCAAACAGTCTAATAAGGGGAAGTATTATCATATTTGGAAATAATGGGAATTCATTGTTAAAGGGGTATAAATTGGCAAAACAATACCTTAATATAGTGCTACCTTTGTGACACAAAACACAAGGCAGTCTATTGCATTAATGGATGGGGATATAGCTAGAGAAAGTGTGAAAGCACCAGTGTAAAGAATATAAACACCATGACTGTGACCACTCTAAGGTAAGACAGTCTGACAGCTGTGGGGACACAGTCCCCGCAAACTAAATTCAGTGCTTTGTTTCTCTAAAAAAAGAACATGATTTTGAGCATGTGGGAAAATATTAACACATCTAACGTGGTGATGAGTACGTGGGTGTCACTTGGTACTTCTGTGTGTGAGACATTTAGTATAGCTTTAAATTCATCGCAAAGGTAAGCCAGCGGGAAATGAGTAGACAACTCAACTTGTGGTGACAGCGGGCGCATGGGACAGAACGGAGTCTCCCTGGGGGCTGGGGGCTGGTTTGATGTTCACTTCGTCCCAGGCTCTCAGGATTACATGTGCATGATCTCTCTTTTCCTTGAAAGGAAGAGGTGACTGAGGGAGATTATTTTGTTGATCAGTGAAAGTCTTGGCCCTCACGGCCCATGTCTCACTTACCGATGGTTCTCACTTTAACCACAGCTCTGGCTGTCCAGGAGCTTGCATTTGGCGACAGAGCGTAGTCACACACGTACGTGCCCTGGTGGTAGTCATAGATGTCATCCACCAGGATTGAGTCGCTCTTTTCTCCAGAGAGGACTCTTCCATTCTGGTCCAAAAGATAAAAAGAAGTTAAATACATTTCTTGAAGCAGAGAATTTGTATTCCCCTGACTCTAAGGGTGCCAGCGGAAAAACTTCACACATCTGAATCAGGAAGGAAGTGGGTCAATTTCAGATAAGGGCATGACACAAGCCATGAAGACCCTGCACGCAGCATGCGCTGTACAACTCCTGTATGAGGTAAGAGGCATTTCCTAATGCGGTGAGTGCTGTGCCGGGTGTAAAGAGAAGCCGGGCCCGATCAGCCCCCAAAGAGCTCTGCATCTGCTTTTCTCATTGCATGACTCAGGGCCCTGAGAGTGTTCTAAGAATTGATAAGTAAATGAATATTTAATAACATATATGTGTGTGCATTTCAAGTTACTATAGATTTTCTGTAAGTGAGGGTAATATATACTTTCTTCTTTTAAAAAAATCTAACTCTAGTAAGAGAATAAATTTGAGATGGGAGATATTCAGTAAATGAGCAGGTGCATAGAAGCATTACAATCAATGGCTGAAGAGTGAGAAGCAATGATTTAACTCTTGCCAGACCCAAAGTCAAGTAAGAACTGAAATGTAGGCATCACCAGAACTCTGCCTAGCTCAGGATCTATAGTGACTCCCTTCCCCCTCGGGTGAGCCTCAAGGTCCTCACGTCTGTGCTCTCTCGCTTCCCGCCATGGTCCACCACCTTTGCCCTTCCTGGAGGAGCCAGGGCTGTGCCTGGCCCCCAACCTGGCCTCTGCGCCTTGTTCCCTGCAGGCCGAAGCTCAGGCTGCAGCCCGGCTCCAGAGGCGGTGCCTGTGCTCCTGCGGAATCAGCCACTTCCTATCCCCAGGGCAGTGCACAGGTGGCCAGTTCTGTGTGTGCAGGCCAGGGAACGTCCTTCCCTGGAGTTGGTGAAGACAGCCTTGGTGCCTGAACATCCAGCTGTTCCTGAGGAATAAACACAGCTCCTGCCAGCGGGTGTGCAGCCCAACTTCAGGCCCTAAGGAGTCAGGAGGCCATGCGGGGCCTCGGCTTCCATGGAGCAGTGTGCTCCTGGAGTCTATGCAGAGCCTTGAAGGATGTGTGAGAGTCAGGGGAAGGTGAGGGTCATTTTAGGAGCAGCTGAGGCAAAGGACGTACAAGGGGGGATCAAAATATGTGAGTGTTTAAACTTTTAAAAAATTACTACAGTACAAGACACATTCTCATTAACTCCTCTCATGCTTGCTTGGAACACATTTATCCCATCATTCTTGCCACTTTCTGAAGCAGTTCTGGAAGTTCTCTTTCATGAATTTCTTTATGAGGAATGATCAGAAATAGAGTGAATGCTGCTATCCAAGGGAAAGGCAAGCTTGTAAAAACATGACAGTGTTCTCGTCCACCTTATTTATGACTTCTGGCTCTTCCCCAAAGACAAAATAACCATGAAAGAGAAATGTTTTTCATCCATTTGGGACAAGGAGGCAGCTACAACAGTGCCACTAAAGATACTCACGGAAGAGGACTTCCAGAATTGCTACAGAAAGTGGCAGGAACAATAGGATAAGTGTTGGAAGTCAGCAGGAGTATTTTGAGAGAACCACATGACAGTGTGTCTTATTGTGACACAATGTGGTAAAAAATTTAAACAGTATGTTTTCTCACACCTCTCATATGGAGATAAGCAAAGGTAGGAGTGCTGGTGGCCTTTGGAAGCAGCCATGCTTGGTCTCTGTCTGCCCAGTAGGTGGTAGGTGGGATGGAACCGGGATCTTGTGCAGGCTACTTGAACACATGAAGGTACAAGGAGAAGAAAGGTTTCAGGCAGGAGGTCGAGTGACCAGGCATTTAAAAAAGAAGTGCATGACAGCTAGGTGTGGAAACTCACAGAAATGTAAGCAGAGGTGGTCACAGCCACCTTCACGTCAACAAGGGTAAGGACACAGTGGGAACACAGGAACCCCTGGTTATCACTGCCGTCGGATGGGCCAGTGTGTCAACCCTGACCTCCGGTATAATAAAGTTTCCATGGTGCTTGGTCTTCAAGTTTCCAAGAGGGCCAGCAGCAGAGCTCTTATAACTAGAGTTGACAGAAGAGAGATAACCCACAAAATACAAGATGAGATTCTCTTATCTAAAGAGATAACAGCATCCTTTCTCATACATTATCGCACACATGATTTTCCAAAGGCTTCTCTGACTTCCTTCATAGAGATTCTGTTTCTTTCCTTCTGTAAATGAGGAAAAAATTTCTGAAAGATTCTAGAGTGAAAGTCAGTAAGAGAACTGAGAATCAGCCAAAGTTTTTCAGTTTCATGTCTGCTTGAGGAATTTCCCTTCATTTTGCCTTCCAGCCAGTAGAAACTGGGATTCCCCCAGTCTGAGTGTCTGGTACAATTCCTGTGGCCCAAAAGGTCACTTGCAGTCGGGGGCAAAAAGTGTTGGAGGAGAATCAGACTGGCCAGAGAGGGCAGCTAGAGGGAGAAAGAAAAACAAGGGCAAGAGGTGGGGACAGACAAGCTAAATATTTACCAGCTGATCTCCAGGATCAAGGCCACCTCAGAAGCAAAGCTAAGAACTGGGGATGATTCAGGGATAAAAACTCAGAGAGCACAGTAATGGCAAAGAACAGAATTCATGTGGGGCGAAGGGGTCAGTCACAAGAGAGAGTACAGAGGAGCCATAGGACCTCAGTGGAGCTACTGGGAGGACTACAAGGCAGAGCGGCCCTGGGTTTTAATCAGTGAAGGGTAGGTATGGCTTACTGTGTATCATTAAGACTTTATGAGATAGAATGCAAAGGAAATGTGAAGAAAAGAAATGAGGAAACAGGAATTTAGGGCAAGGATGATAAGAAACCCATCAAATAATGCAAACATAGATGATCCTAGTAGGAAAGGTGGTCCTCAGGCAGCTGCCTGGGGAGTTCTGTTTCCCTCAAATGTGAACCAGTCAAGAAATATAGAAGGAACATTCACAGTGTGGATCACACGGGTGGCATCAGTGAGTCCTAGAAAGAACTGAGGTGTGTGTTATGCTTTATATCTAGATCTCCCGCAAAGCCTCGTGCTTATAGGCAGGGCTTCTGGGAGGTGATTGGATCATGGGAGTCTGATACTCATCAGTGGATTAGTCCACCAATGACCTTACAGCTGAGTATGATGTTAGGAGGTGAAGCCTGGTAGAAAGTGGTGGGTCACTGGGGCATGGCCTAGAAGGGTCTATCTCCCTTCTCCTCCCTTGATCATTCTCTGCTTCCTTCCTGCCCTGCCATGGACTGTTCCTCCTCCGTCAGTCCCCTCTGCCATACTGCTCTGCCTTGGAGCTGGCTGGTTATGGATTGAAACCTCTACAAACTGTGAGCTAAAATAAACCTTTCCTCCTTTAACTTGTGGGTGTCAGATCATGTGTCTCAGCAAGAAGAAAGTAACTAAGTGTGCAAAAAACAGATAAATACCTGAAGATATTATACGACTTTTAATGACATGTGTCAATCAAGAAGAAGAGCAAAGTTCCTCTTACTAATTGGGGTTGTGATTGCAATTTTATACAATAGTGACATGAAGCTCTACTACCCACCAGGCAGGACAGTGCTGGGGAGCACCATGCCCAAGAACGATCCCACAGGAGCAACACTCCCTAAAAGTAGGTAACACATTGGTATTCCCACCTGGGGTTCTACCATGCTGTGGTGATGGGGGCTTCCAGGATTTTGGCTTCTAGCCCTGTTTTGTATAATGGATTTTAGGTTTCCATGTATGTTTCAATATTTAATACATCATAGACTCACTATGTCCAGATCTGTATGCATCACCTCTAACTAAATCAACTTCTCCTTCCTCCAATTTGGTAATATATTTTGAGCCTGCAAATATACTTTGAGCTACAAAATATTATAATGACATCTTTAACACCCTCATCATCTAAGCATGTAATCTTTTCTTTTATGCCCTGGAAATATCATTAGCATCTAGCACCACCATTCTCTTCCCATGCTATGAATGAGGACTCAGACTTGTAAAGCTCAAAGACACCAACAGGGTCCCAATAACCACCTCACATGAACAACCCACAGACTTAATTTCCAGTCTCACCCTAATCCTGAGCTGCTCCTCAAGCACTGAACATGGCCTTTATTTTTCTGGTGTTGTTGTTTCTGTCCCTTATGTTTTTCTTTTTTGCTGAGTGTAGCAACAGCCTTTTGCCCAAATTACCTGACAACATTATATTTACACACAAATACTGAACTAATATTTATCTTTTAGTGACAAGTGATGTATTAAATTATTGATGATCGGCCAGATGTCAATCCCGAGCCAAAGACTTGAGTGGATGAGTAAGCAGATGGTTATGAACACTTAGAAAAAGGAAATGAGTATTAATATCAGACAACTTTCATTCACTAGGAGCAACCACACCAAAGTCATCTCATTTTCCTCTGTAATTGAAGAGTTAGACCAGAGTTTCAGAGGAAGGCAGCAGGCACATCACATTTTTATTGTAGCATAAAATTTGGAAAATACTTTCATGGTCTCCCTGTTGCACAAGATACTTCTGGGCTGAATTAGAAGACCTTTGAGTGTGTCTTCAGCTAAATGAGCAGCAAGACCCCAAAGCAGTGGGTTAATGGGCCATCTGCAGCTAGCAGTGTCACCTGAGTCAGCAACTAAGATCCCTGGCTTAACACTTGCTTGTTCAGTGCTTTTAACAAGTGTTTGAGGGATCACATATGGTGCATGTTTATCTCATCTATGAGTTTCACAAATCTGGCAATGATAGATACCATGTCAGAACTTAAAATCAGAATTTCAATTTCTTGACGTGTACACTAATGAGTTGACACAAACAAATGAGAATTTAACAGGAATAAAGTGCAATAGTGAATATGGGTTAGAAATTCTATTCTACTTGCCAAAACTGAGGGAGTGCTCATACAACTGCTTGATTGCAGTTCTTGTGAAAAAGTCCCGCCTGCCCACTTGGAATGATTCAACTGTTAATAGAGCCACCCCAAACCTGGGAGCAATTGTAGGCTACATCAACAATCTGTTGGTAACAAAGAGGGAAATAGTTCTTCTGTTTTTAGTACTGATGGCCCAGCAAGTAGATTATTGTATTGCACAGGGGATAGGAAATTGTCCCAGATTATGTTCACCATGAGAACAATCAGTTGGGCCAATATATCAACCCAGAAATAGTTTTCAAACATATAAAATCTAAATTGCTTTTACTTCTTCTCTATCTAGAAATTCTCTAACCTTTGGGTATAGCCAGCCTTAGTGATGGTGTGGGGATCCCAGAGCACCAGTCACCCTGAGACAAATGTCAGTTATGATAAGAACTAGGCTGAAAGGAAAGAGAAGAGGTGGCTGGTCTGTGTGCAAAACCTCCTCGCAAGGCAGGGCCCAGGAATGACTTGACAACCACATCAGCACTGTGACAAGTGCCTTGGTAACAAGTGGGATCATCTTAAACCACCAAGGAAAATGTTATTCAGAGCACACATCCTACAACAGGAGATCACAGCAGTGCCACCAAAGCCCATATCCTGGTGTCGTAAGCCATTTCAGAAGAGATGTTCTCACTGACCTTTGTTGTAATTTTTCATTGTATGTAATTTCATTTCTTTAAGAGGTCTGTTTATGTCAAGGCTATTTTTCATTATATTTCTAGGAAGTTAGGAAAATATAGAAAAATGCTGTTAGACTAAATAACAGATAATTCCCTTTAATTTTGAATTCTTGGTCATTAGATGATTGAGAATCTTCAAGCACAGTGGCCTTGCTGGGGTCCAGTGTCATCCTTGAGACTGCTCTGGGGTGGGAAGCAAGTGTATTTTGGTGAATTTCAATGGAGGAAACATCTGGCCCTGCTTAACCCTACCACCTGACCCAGTTCTGCTTCTGGCTAGCCCAGGCCCAGAGATAAGCCCAAGTCTGCACACTTCTGTGGCTGAGGGAGGGGTGCAGGGGGTTGTAAGAGGGGGGTTCTCATTTGCTTCTAAATTGAAATCCTAGAGATAAAGTATACAATTACAACTTTAAAAATCTAGTAGAAAGCTCTAACAGCACACTTGATCAGCCAGAAGAAAGAATCAGATCAGGGAATCTGAAATTGTCCAGTAGGATAGAAAAAATAAAAAGAATGAGAAAGAATGAAGAAAAGATGACAAATTCAAAGTACTAAAGAAAAATCTGCCAAACAAGAATATTTTGCCTAAAAAACCTGCCTTTCAGAAGTGGGAGAAAAATAATAACTTTTATAGACAAACAAAAGCTAAGACAGGTCATCACCACTAGGTCTACTCTACAACAACTACTGAAGGAAATTCATGAAGTTGACATAAATGTCTGACAATTAATAACAAAAATGTGAAAGTAAAATAAATCAATGTTATAAGTAATATGCAATCACATTCATGTTATTTAATACTATAATAGTGTTATGTAAAACAACTGTATCCCAGTATTAGGGGTAAAAAACAAAACTATTAAATACAACCACAACTATAATAAATTGTTAAGGGATACAAATTACAGAACTCTATGAATTTTGATATCAAAGTCATAAAAAGTGGGAGGGAAGGAAAGTAACTTTTGTATGTAAAGTTAAGTTGTTATTAGCATAAAATAGTTTGTTAAAAGGATAAGACTTTTCTGTAAGACTTATGATAAACACAAAACAAGAAATCATGGTAAATGTATAATCTATGAAAAGAGGATTCAAAGCGTACAACCACTGAAAACCAACAAAATACAAAAGGAGACAGCAAGAAGGAAAGAAGAAAATGACCTTCAAAACTAGCACAAAATAAATTGTAAAATGTAGGTAGGAAGCGCCTGCCTCTTGAAAATCAAAAAGACAGAATTTTTTTAATGGATTAAAAAACTAAGATCAATGTCTATTTCTTTCTGATGGAAATATAGCTACCCTCTTTTGGTTTGCATTTGGATGGAATGTCTTTTTTCCATTTCGTCTCTTTCAGTTCACGTAGGGTCTTACCAGTACGGGGAGTCTTATAGGGGATGTGGTGAGGCCTCAAACCTGTGTATGTGTGTGTGTGTGTGAGAGAGAGAGAAAGAGAGAGACAGAGAGAGAAACAGAGACAGAGAGAGAAACAGAGACAGAGAAAAACAGTGCGAGAGAGAGATCAAATTTCTGATGTTATTTTTTACAGATATAGAGAACAAAAATCCTTAAGTTCAAGAGACCTCAAAGAGCCAGAACAATCTCAAGCAAAAGGAACAAAGCTGGACGCAGCAGACGCCATGGTTTCAGCTGCTCCGTACAGTGCCGGTCATCCCAGCAGCGCAGTGCTGGCATGGAAACTGACTCATCGGCCGCTGGAACAGGATGGGAAGTGCAGAAGCAGAGCCCCACATTTAGGGCAGCTGATTTCAGAGGAAGAGGCCAGGGGCCCACAACGGGGGAGGGGGAAGGCGGTCTCTTCAAGGAGTGGTGTTGGGAAAGTGCTTAGCCACATGGTGAAGGGTTGAAACTGGACCCTCATCTCCCACCGTAGACAAAAATAATCTAATCACTGGGGCTGGGGATTTAGCTCAGCGGCAAAAGCGCCTGCCTGGCATGCACAAGGTCGTGAGTTCGGTTCCCGGTACTGGAGAAAAACCAAAAAAAAAAAATAATAATAATCTAATCACCAGGGACATGCAAATTAAGCCCACAGGAGATGTTAGCTCACATCTCTTAGAGTGCTTTTTGTAAAACACAAAAGAGGTAACAAGTGTCGGTGAGGAGGCAGAAAAAAGAAACTCTTAAACGTTGTTGATGGGAATATAAATTGCTACCATCTTTACACAAAGCACTGCGGTCCCTCAGAAACGCTAACAATGGAAGTACCAGGTGATGAAGCAGCCTGCTTGTGGGCAGAATCCCAAAGTGACCGATGCTGAAGGGATGAGTGCCTTCCTGTTTACCTCAACACAACTCCCAAGAGCCAAGCCATGGAGCGGACCTGAGTGTCCACAAGCAGATGAAAGTATGAGTAAATGTGTTAGACACAAGGGAAGGCTGGGCTTGATGGCACACGCCTGCAATCCCACCACTCAGCAGGCTGAAGCAGGAGGATTGCCTTAAGTTTGAGGCCAGCCTGAGCTACATGCTGAGTTCAAGGCCATCCTGACTGCACAGTGAGAACTTGTCTTAAAACAGACAAACAATCACAAAGGAATACTACGCAGCCTTATCAAGAGGGACATCTTGCCATTTGTGAGCACACGGACAGATCTGGATGGCAACCCGCTAAGTGAAACAAGCTGCTCACAGAAGCAAGTACTGCCTGGTCTCCCTCCTGTGTGCGTCCAAAACAGTCAACCTCACAGAAGCGAGAGCAGAGTGGTAGCCACGGAGGTCGAGGGTGGGAAGGAAGGGTGATGTTGGTCAACAGTAATGTACAGCTTATTTCACCATAACTGAGAGAGCAGTTACAAATATCCTATTTTAAAAAAGGATGTAAGTAAGCAATGCCAGGCATATATCAACTAGCCTGACTTAAAAGTTCCACAGTACACGCACATATCAATACACCATGTTGTACACCAGCAATGTGGACAATTACGATTTGCTCATTAAAACATAATAAAAATAAAACACTAATATAAAGAGGTTGAAAATAAATTTTTAAAAAGAAGATCAAATAATTCTCCGAGTTACCTGTTCCTCTGTATTGAAATATTTTGATATAAATGCTAATCCATTTCACTTATACTACTAGTTTCTCTGAGGTCATGGAAAGGAAAAGTTTCCTGCCATTGTGTATTTTCCTCATAGGAGAAAATGTTTTTTTGTCTCTGAGTAACTACTTTGAAGATGTCACATGGTGTACTAGCTTGTTATTTGTCTGATTTTGTTATGAAATTTTGTTATTTTTTTCCATAAAAGAAAAAATCTCCGAGCCTAAGCTCTTGTGTCTGTGAAAAGTATTCAGATTCGGTGGGACACTGCGTACCTCTGCCTCGTGTGACTCTCCCACGTGTCACTGTCCATGCCCACCCGGGCAGCACAGCTGTGTCTGCTCAGAGGTGGCTGCAGGGTCCGACCCGAGGTGGGCTCTGTCCTGCCCGACGCCCTCACCACCAGTGCAGTGCCACTGCCCTGAGGCCTGTGACTGCCTGGCCACTGTGTGCAGCACACACAGGCACATGTTTGAGTGTGCACACACTCGAGACCTGAGTGTGCACTTCATAAAGTGCATGCACTTTATGAAGCGTAAGCTGAAGCAGGACCTGCCCAACTCTGCGGGCAGGTACAATAGGGAGCGTGAATGTGATCCAAATAATTACACACACTGAGCACCCCCACCCCTCCAAAACCATGTGGAGCTAGGAGGGCAATCGGGTGAGGGGTGGTGGGGTGGTGAGAGTGTGTCTTGTGCGTGGACACATGTGCCAGAGTGAAACGCAGTAGACTGTGCGGCCAACATGTACTAATAAAAAACATGGAACTTTTTTTAAAATTAAGGAAAAGGAAGGAACTGGCAACAGCCACCATTGCTCCCTCTGTTAGGACGGTGGCCGCGCAGCATGGAACACCCGATGACATTTGCTGTCAAAGGCCCAGAGAAGCATGAAAGCCTCCCCACGGCTGTCTTGTGGCCCAGGGTTCAGCGCCAAGAGCTGGGCTGCTGTGTGACCCAGTCACACCCGACTCAGACGCCAACAGCAGTCGGCCCGGTGCACGGTGTCGACCATGCACACGCATGACCCTGTGAAATCCCTGGGGCAGAGGCCACCTCACTGTCCCAGGAACAGCCACTGGGACAGTGAGACAGCTGACATCGCAGGGGCAACACTCTAAACAAAGCAAAGTTTCATTCTTTGCAAGAGAACTGAAAACACCACGCAGAATGGCTGGCATTTCTCAGTGACCACATTTTTTAAAGTTGAAGATATTAGTTTGTTATTAAAATTAGAATCCCTTTGTGGCGATCATTCCTTCCATCACTCTGAAACACAAATGTGAGGTCAGATGTCACATTATTTGCCCTCTCTTCAGTAACAAGTATGATAACATCTGTCTGCCTCTCAGTCCAGTCACAAGAATCAAGTGAGCCAGTAATCCCAGCACTCAGGAGGCTGAGGCAGGGGGATCGCTGTGAGTGCAAGGCCAGCCCAGGCTACAAAGTGAGCTGAAGGACAGTCTGAGTAACAGAGTGAGATCTTGTCTCAAAACTCCAAAACAAAGAATCGAGTGAGCTGGCATCATCTTGCACCATGTGACTGTGCCCCAAGAATCTCTCCCTGTTGAGTTTCAAGGTGCATAAAACAACAAGCCACGTGGCCCACATGTTTGACTTCCACCAGTGGCAATTCCAGGTGATATTTCTATATTAGCAAACACATATACTACAAAGTCAAATTCAAAATTTTGCATGATTTTTTAAGGCAAAAGATTGGACTTCTAAAAACAAAGACTGGACTTCTAACAGTTACAGGCATCGTGGAGGCCAATTAGTCCAGATGGGACATCTGGCAAAGATGCTTCCCCTCCTCCCTCTTTTTCTTTCTTTCTTTCTTTCTTTTCTTTTTTTTTCTTTTCTTTCTTTCTTTCTTTCTTTCTTCCTCTTTCTCTCTCTATCTTTTTTTTTTTTTTTGAATCAGGGTCTCACTATCTAGCCCAGACTGGCCTCAAACTCTCAGTGATTCTCCTGCCTCAGCCTCTCGAGTGCTGGGATTACAGGTGTGTGCCACCACACCCGGTTTGTCTCCTGTTTCTTTCCCAAACCCTTGGAGATGTCTTCTTAGGGTGCCCGACCCCTGGCAAAGCCCCTGCTCCTGGGGCAGTTAGGTGAGCTCACCTGGGCCCCTGCAGCAGCCCACATCAGGAACCTTACACCTTACCCTATGCGTCACAGATACACATGAAGGCTGGAAATCTTTCTGGTATTGACTGGAAAGATGACTCTAGTAATCCTAAGACATGGGGCCAAGACCATTTGCGACATGAGGTCCCTGCACAGGCCCTGGGACCCGTGGATAGCTCTGATTCAGAGCCTCAAACCCACACTTCCGCAAAGCTCTGTGGGAGATGTCACCACAAGGAAGAGCGCTCCTGCCAGGATCTCAGAGAACTCGTCCGTACCTGGTACCAGGTCACCTCCGCCCTGTGTGCGTCTTCTCGACAGCTGAGACCAGGGCAGTGAATGGCGCCGACGGTTCCGAGAAGCAGGTATTGCTTATGGGGTGCAGAGGCATTGCAAGGGGCCACGGTATGAGGCCTCACCTCCAGCACGGTCTTGAGACAGTAAGCCACATCCACATCCGGGGCACGCCTAGGAGAGACACGAGTCCTGTGAACACAGGCATTCACCGTGAGAGTCGAGAATTTGGGATGCTTGCCGATAGGAGCATCTGGGACAGACCTAATCCTGGCTCTACAAACGTATGTCCCAGCCTCCGCCATCTCTGGGGCACTGAAGTGAAGCACACTCTTGATCTGAGTGATGTGAGGGTGGCCGCCAGCAATCTCCTCAAGGGGACCCGTGTCCCCACGTTGTAGGTACCACTGGACACCGCTGAGGTCCTCGCTACCGCTGCAGGGCAGGGCTCCGGGGACCTGGGTTGGGCTGTGTTGACTTCCGTGGGAGAAACGTGGTCTCTGTGGCTCCAACACATCACAAAACAAGACAAACTCCTCTTCCCTCCCTGGGGAATACGTCCAGAGGAGGTTCTTTGTGGGACACTCTGAAAACCACAATAACAAGCAACACGCAACCACATCAGCAGAGGGAACACAAGCTCGTGTGCACGAGGAGCACAGCGCATCGTGGAGAACTGCGTGTGTGTCTGTCTGCTGCACTAAGTCTGTCGTGCAGGGATGCACACACGTCCCAACCCCCTGCCAGGTGGCTGCAGCAAGGCCAGGACCTGGCTTCTCGAGTGTTCCAGGTCCTCTTCCAGGGCCCCACAGACATCGCTGTGCGGACCGGGCCCTCCTTCACCCGGTGTTAGCTGAAGGCAGTTCAAGCGATCGGCCTCCTCCTCCTCCCCGGCTAACGGTAGGAAGGAAGTGCCCTGTACAAATATGTCACGCTGCTTATCTGTCAGATCACCTGTCACTTTGGGCTTTCACCACAGGCCCCGAGTGTGAGAGGGAGAAGTGAGACTCCTACCTGCCGTGCTCAAGCCTGCAATCCTCTGTGTGCCCAGAAGCCAAAGAAACAGCCAGCCCCAAGGGAGCATGGTCCTCGCTGGCCACTCATCACCTCAGCGGCTTCACTCTGTCGCCAGCGTGGAGGACATGACTGGTCTGAGCCCTCTCCCGGGCGTGCTCGTCATTTCTGAAATGGGAAATGGGGAATCTGAGCCTGTGACCCAAGTGCAAGCCACACAGGAAGCTTTGACGGGGCAGGTCCCACCCAGAGGGGCACCGCAAGCCCAGGGCTTCGGAGCATCTCAGGCAGTGGGCGCGGCTCTTCCTGTGAGCCGCTGCCTGCACCCCCAGAAAAGGGGGCACCCCAACCCCAGGATCCGTGACCTCCACCACCCCAGGGGCAGGGAGGTCTTCTGAGGTTGTTTCCCGTGCACAGAATTCCTTTGCTTTCTCTTGTAGCATTCTCATCTACTGCGTGTTTCCACCAGTAAGCTGGGAAAAGTGAAGTTTACATTTTCCCGCAAAGATGGCCCAAGGTATACAGAGATGGCCTTGTCCTCACAGCTCACAGGGGCCCCCTGGGTGGTGTGCGATGGCTGCTTGCAGGGGTTGTTTGTCCCCGCTGGGCAAGGAGAGCAGAGGGAAGGGGGTCCCACACGTCCCCACCACCTCTAAGGTCCCCAGGGTGGGGTCTGAGCTGTGTCCACTGTACCTTGTCCCCTTTACTGTAGGAGGTTTTTTTATGGAAAAAAAATAAAACAAAATTTCATAACACAGTAATAGGAGAATAACAATAGCTAATGATTGAGTATTGTTATCTTCAAAGTAGTTTATCAGAGTACAAGATATGGGCATAAAAGCTTCTCCAAATGATATTAGAGGAAACCTTCCTTTTCAGTGACTAAACGACACTAGTAATATAACTATCTTGTATTTTTTTTCCTTTTCCCTTCCTTCCTTTCCCCTTTCCCCCATCCTAGTTCCTTTATCCTTTTGAACAATTTCTTCCCATTTCACAATGTCTATTGTGCATGCTATGGGACTTTTAACACCCCATAAGCAATTCAAGATAAGGATATGGTGTGGGTAATATTTGATTATTGCTTAATTTTGTTTGTGCAGAAAATAAAACATAAAAGTTGAGCAGAAAATAGGACGGTTTTGTCTGTATTTCAGAGAGTTATGACCAGTGTCGTATAAACAGCCTCTGATGCTCTTGAGTTTATAGGACTAAAGTGAGTTCCCTGAACTCTGGCTGAAACCCCCCCAAACACTCCCATGGTGTCTCAGGCAGGAAGGGAGGTGGGGCTGATGCAGACCCTGTTCCCAAGGGCCCACTGCGCTGTGGAGTCCACAGTTTTCAGCATTGTTAGAGGGGTGAGGGAGGAAAACTTCGGTCTAGACCCTGGCCAAGAGCCAAGACATCAGATTCAACCCCTCCCACCAAGGCAGCAGGCCCAGGCGTAAGGGCTGTCACGGAGGGACACCCAGGGCCAGGCACCCTTGCTCGCCCTACCACATGAAGGCAGGAAAACCAGGTCCCAAGGGTGGGAACAACCAGCGGGAGTCTGTCAGACCTGCTGTGTAGACCAAAGGTTCCAGTGCCTGGGTGAGGCCAGGTGAGGAGACGGCACCCAGGGGCATGGCTAAAGGCTGGCCAAGGGGACAGACCTTGTCCACCTAACAGGAAGATCAGCAACCATGCTGCATGCAATGGAGAACGTGGGGTTTAACAGAAAAGCAAATAAAGGTGAGGAGCACAGAGGAGAGGGGAGGGGGAGAGAAGGGAGAGAGGGGAGCACAGGGAAGGGGAGAGGAGTTCCATTAAGTATCATATGGTCACTCAAAAAGCTCCTTTTAAAATTCTCCCCACAGCACCCCCACTTTCTGGGAAAGCCACAGCATCCCCCTCTCTCTGTCTCCCTCTCTCTGATTCTGTGTCCCTCGCCTTTCTCTGTCTCTCTCCTGCGCCTCTCTCTCTGTATCTGCCCTTCCCTGTGGCCCATCTTCCTCCCTCTCGCTCTGCCTGTGTCTGGCTCCCGCCCTCCTCCGCACACACCCTTCTGTCCGCCCGGACCCTCCCGGACCTTCATGGCCAGGGCCTCCCGCCCCACCCAACCTCCACAGGGCCTTTCTCTCGGGGTACCACTCCCTTTCTCAGAGAGAAGCGCTTGGCTCCTCTGGCCTTATGGATGCTTCATCAGCAGCCCCTCCCCAGCCCTCACACACCGTGTCCCCAGCATGTCCAGAGGCGGGAGCAGCGTGTGGCCTGCATAGCTGTAGACTGAGGCTGGTGGCGTGGTCGGGGTGCAGCGCTGCCGGCATGGGTGTCCCTTGGGCTCAGCCTGCACCATGACAAATAATCAGTGTCTTTCACAGAAGCCATGAGCTGAAGGTGTCCTGGGGACCTGCCTGGAGCATTCCCAGGGCACTAGGGGCCAGAATGGGACTCGGAGAGGGGTCAGAGTGACAGCGGCCAGAGGGACGTCACAGCTGGGGCTCAGGTGCCCTGGAGGAAGGGACGGGTGAGTTCCTCTGTGGAGCAGCAGCCTCGAGGCGTGGGTCAGGCCGTGGGAAGGTGACTGTGAGGAGCCCACGCAGAAGCGGAGCAGAGACCGCCAAGCAGGGAGCGCTCAGGGTCTGGAGGGGCCGCTGCACGTGAGCACTGGAACTCAGAGGGCCAGGCGCGAGCAGACCACACAGGTCCGCCCAGTGTGGCCACAGGGAGCCAGAGGGGGAGGAGCAGGGCCCCGGGGAGGGATCAGGTCACAGAGAGCACGCTGGGTCACAGTGGGTGGAGAGACCCATTCTCCAGGTCCTGCACAGAGGCTGATCTTTGAGCAGAGGCAGGACCAGGTCCAGGCTGCCCGAGGCAGGGCTGGAGTTCAGGACATCTGCACCTGGCAGCTCGGAGGCTCGAGTGGTGGGTGGGGGGATGCCGGGGCAACAGTGGGCATAGGACCAGGGTCACTGTGTCCTTTTATCCCTTGGTAACAGTGGGGTCTTCTTACCAAGACTGCAGCCAAGAATGAGGCAGGCTGAGCAACAGCCTTTAAAGAGGGGTCCCCCCTCACCATGCCCCTGCACCCCAGAGCTGCCACAGAACCACGTCCTTGTCTCCAGCTCCAGACGCAGCTGCTAAAGAGCAGGGCTGAGCCAGCTCAGGCGGAACGTGACAGGCATGCACCATCACCCGTGTGAAAATATCTCATCCCAGAACCCCTTCCTGGGTGGGGATGGAGGCTCCATGCCTGCGGACACTGAGTCTGCCCTCCGGGGGGCCCTGCCTCCCTCCACAGGAGCCATACCAGGGGGCAGAGGAGCCAGGAGCCTCTTGTTAGAATCTTTTTCACTGCCCTGGGACCCTGGTAACCCAGTCTCGTTCTCCTACCAGATTGGAGCTCTGAAAGCACAGGGATTTTGTTTCCAAAGTCACATGAACGCCTGATGCAAAATAAAAATCAATTTTGTTGGCTGAATATGTGAGAAACACTTGGGGAGAAGTCAGAACAAATGCATATCTGTCTATTACAGCCACTGTGTGACTCCAGGTGAACCACTTGCATTCTCTGGGGGCTTTAGTTTCAGCTGCAAAATCAGCGGATTTGGGCTCTATTGGCAGTCTCTCCAGCTTAGACCTAGGCAGAGCATTAGAATTTCTGGGGGTTACACAAGAAATCTTTTACTTTAACAACAACAACAATAACAGACTCCCCTGACTTGTGAGCCACGGGAGTAGGTGACTCTACGATGCCCGGCTGTACCACTCTGCGAGTCCACACCCGAATGCCCGAGCCTGCAGTAAACTGGGTACCACGACACACGGCCCTCAGGAGACCCCACCGCAACCTGGAGATGACAGGCGTCGCAGTGCGTGATGTGAGATCCAGGGGCAGCGTTCCCTCTGGGACAGTGTTCTTGCTGTTTTGTTTTGTTTTGTAATTGTTTCGATGATAGACACCAACAGAATTACTAGTTACAGTTGCATATTCATGCGCTGCCCCAGGACTTATTCAATCAGTCCCAAGGAGAGCAGAGGACCTGCTTGGTAACAGTGTCAAGACCGTCACTAGGGTGCACGAGGGCAGCCTGTCGCTCAGCAGAGTGGGGTGGGCTGAGTTGGGTTCAGGCAGCTGTTGTCATCACTGTTGGCCACTGGCCAGCAAGAGGACAAGCGCATTCTGGAGCCCCGCTTACTCCCCGGGTGCTTCTCAGCGTCCACCTCTTCGAGGTCCGCTAATGTCCAAGTGATGCCTTTCAACCCACCGCCGCCACAGGGTGACCAGGAGTCCCAAGGAACCAACGTGGGGGCTTTGGACAGCCTGAACCAAACCCAGCTGGGAGCTCTGCTCACAGAAGGGAAATGACAGACAAGGGGCGTGGAATGACTCTTCACCATCCGCAGATGCTGGGGTGAGGCGCATTGTCCTCACTTACCAGTGGACAGCCTCCTTTCTCGCGGCTGGGAGCAGCGGGACCATGATGCAGGTCAACCGCAGCCTTGCTTCTTGCTACCAGAGGGGGTCACGTCCAGATCCACAGCCTCTCAAAGCTTCTGGTTTCACTGCTGCCACATGGTGGAGGTCACCAAAGGAGAGGACAGCCAACAGGATGACTCTGAGAATTCGTTCCTCAAAGCCTTTTCCAGATGTGCTTTCAGGGAACCCAGTTTCTTTTCTCTCCCTGCAGTCAGTCAAGTCTACTACATTTGGGAAGAAAACTACAGTTTTCACTGATTAAAGCCTTTGATGGGAAGAGAGAGGAAAGTCACAAATAAGGCAATTCTGGGTCCTAGAAAGAGAAACCTCACTGTTAGAACAAGTCTAAAACATACATAAAAGGAGATGGGATGAGGTGTGAGCTGATACTATAATTCTCACAGGGTTTGTGGGAGCCTGAGACCCCACGTTGAGAAATGACAGAAAACACTGTAGCTTGATGCCAGAGATACTATGTCAAGTCTAGGCGCTCACGTGGACTTGGCAGACACCTGAAACCGTCTACTTTTAACCCGCCCCATAAG
Source organism: Chinchilla lanigera (assembly GCF_000276665.1). Taxonomy (NCBI): domain Eukaryota; kingdom Metazoa; phylum Chordata; class Mammalia; order Rodentia; family Chinchillidae; genus Chinchilla; species Chinchilla lanigera. The sequence goes on along the minus strand of NW_004955470.1, from coordinate 7,894,792 downwards.
AGCACTATAGAAAATTAAGTTTATACTCACCTTTTTTTATTTTAAAGATTAAACAACAAAACAACAATGAAGACAAAATCAAAGCACAAAAATGATACATGACCTCAAAACAAAATGATAGACATTTACAGTGGTTGCCACATTACATAGTGTTTATCTTCAATGAAGTTGCTCAGTCCACCAGACGTAAGAATATAAGACTGATCAAACAATCAGACAGTAACAAGTAATAAAAAAAAAAAATTGGAAATGATGTGGAGCTTCACCATACAAGATGGTAGGAGTTCAACAATGGTTCCTATACTACATATTGTTGTTTTCAGATCAGTCACTCTGATTACCAGATTCAAGCGTGCAAAATTGGTCAAGAAATAAGAAAATTTTAAGCATTGGCCGTTCCTTTCAATAAGCCACAGACATCAGCAATACACCTATTCCAGCTGTCCTTATATATACACATAAATTTTGTTTTTTATTTTAAAGAGAAAAGAAAAAAAACAAAATAACAAAAACAGATACATAAGCAAAACAGCATAGAGAACAATTAAAATGATACAGAATTTCAAAACAAGGTGATAGGATATTAACAATGGTTGTTATATTACATAATGTTACCTTCAAAAAGATTGCACAGATAACCAGATATAGATATGTAAGGTTGATCAAACAATTACACATTAACAGTTCCTTTCATTAAACCAACAGATATTAGTAGTACAATTATCCTAGCTATCCTGTGTATACATACACATATTTCTTTTAAAAGGAAGGGCTCCACATATGAAGATAACAAATGTTGCCAGTTGGATAGCACATTGGTTATTCCCAAAGGTTTCATGAGCAATATTTGTGCTAACAACTCACTTTGAAAATTACTTCAGCTCTTGTCTCAATTTATATTTTTGAGTTAGGAAAGCAAGCGAAAAAATGTGCTGCTGTCTTACCTTTCTTTCCCGTTCTTAAGACATAAAAAAAGAGGAAGCTGGCTTGAAGTCCCTACGTCAGTGATGCCGGCCCTTGTGTCTGATGAGCACCATGGGGAAGGGGCTTTTTCAGAGAGTTCTGCTACATTTCTTCCTAGCCAGAGAGATGCCTGGCGGAGACGTGAGAGCCGTCACCCTCACACGGCTTGGAGAACATGAGTTATACCCGCAGAGCAGAAGGAGACCTGGGATGTGCTGCAACTGACCCTGACTTTGGGAAATCCAATCTCATACCAGGAAATTCAAACGAACTACCCGGCTCCCTAGAAGGAAGTGCCCGGCAGTCGACGCTTCTACAGCCCCCTCTGGTAAAACCTCCTTGACAAGAAAAGGTTTGTGGTTGGGTTTAGCTGAAAGCGTGAGCAAACCCATTTCTCTTACAGGAATTTCCTGTGCTGCCTGTTAGCACTCAACGTCTTAACTCTGGTGTTTTAAAAAAAAAATTTCTCCTTCTAAAACTAACCCTCCCATATCATAACCTTTACGATCAAAGCCAAAGGTTTTTTGGTGACTAACTTTTTAATTCTGGGAAAAGAAAAATCCAGCACCATTTATAGGAAGCAATTTTTTGACACAGAGGGAAGAATAACATTAAAGTCTAAAATCTTTGATACTCTTTTATAGGTAGGTGTTAAGAGAAAACTTCAGGATATAATACATAATTTAAAATTTCACTGTAATTAAAACCGGGTAATACTTAGAATGCCTCGAGACCGCGCTAGTCACAAAAAAACGCTGTCTAGAAAACATCTTAATTAAGTCTCAATTTCATTCTCTCTCAAGAGGCTACTGTTCCAGTACAGACAGGCTGACACAGCTTCAGGCTCTAGGGCGCGCCTTTCCTGCTCAAAACTGGAAAGGAACGTAAAACATGAATGGAGACCAACTTTGCTTCGGGAGGAAGGTGAGGGAGGTGCTTCCTTGATTTGAAGGCAGGAAGGGAGAAGAGGAATTAACTCCTCCTGTAGACAAGATTGAGGGCAGAAATGAATCCCCCGCTGGTCACAGATACTGTGGAGGATGCCTTGACGGTGCACGGATTTCTTTTAAGCCTCTTGTGAGGGTGGTGAGCGGCAGGAAGAGCAGAGTGCAGATACTTGTAGCTCCCGACTCACACTGCGGTGCAGGGTCTGTACAGCATCTAAAAGAGAGGCAGCGGACCCAGGGGACCGGGGACAGGTGTGGCTAGGAGGGAGGGGGGAGGCTCCCAGTGGGGTGCTGGCTGCAGTGTGTGTTCTGTAACTAATAGCTGAGTTAACCAGGGGGGCTGAGAGATTTGGAAGTTGTCCTTGTCCAGGTTTGGAAATCCTGACACAGATCTCAAAGTTGTGTCTCTGGTTATTTAGAGAGGTGTTCTCCTAAAGTGAAATTACCAATACATTTTTCTCTAGAATTAAACTTACTATTTTTTAAGTATATTTGGAGGGGAAAGTGCAAAAACTACAGGAAATAACTGAAAGAGAACAGATTCATGAAGAGCCAGATGATGTAACCCTTACACGATTTCTAAGCATGTTACAATGTCTCTACAACAGAGACAAAGTGGTGTTAGTGCCTGGATAGAAAGAAGATCAACGAGACAGAATAAAAGTGCAGAGATAGGTCCAACTGGATGTGGCAATTTAGTAAAAATAAAAAGGAGCATTCCAAATCAGTGCACAGGAGATGACCATTTTAAAAGTAGTATTGTGATGACCATTTTAAACGTCGTATTGTGATAACTAATGAACCTTCATACAGGAAATGATGTAATAGACCCATTCTTCTTGCTGCAAACCAGAGTGAATGCTCCATGGATTGAGGATTTGAGTCTACATGCATATTAGAAGAATGGGTTAATTCCTCGGTAATCTTGAAAGAGATAAATCCCAAAAGTAAAGTAAAAAGATAAATAACAAGTTGGGAGAAAACATTTGCAACGTAAATCCCAGTCTTAGTATCTACGATACGTAAACAGCCAACAACGGCCCTTTCTACAGAGAGTTCAGCAAAGCTCAAGACAGGAATTCCCACACACTGCTAGTGGGGATGTGAGATGGAACATCCCCTGTGAGGAGAAAATTTGGTAACATGTAGTAAAATCGCCTACGTACTACTCTCTGAGCTAGCAAACCTCTGTCTAGGAATCTATCCCAAAAATAGTCCAGCAAAGAAGTGTGCAAATGCGTACTGTACAACTATGGTACGCAGTGGTAACACGATCTGTGAGAGGGAAAAGCAGGACTGTTGAGACTGGTTGAATAAACTTTGGTACAGATGCCCAAAGGCGAGCCATGTGTAGGTATAAAAGAATGGAAAATGGCTTCAAATGCAGACACAGAGTGATCACCAAGATACATTTTTGCAGTAGTAGAAAACAGCATTTCAAGAATCAATCCCTAAGAGTCAAAATAAAACAAATCAACTTAACACTATTGAGTTGACAAAATGACAGCCACACCAATAATTTCAAATAACATTAGACCACAACTTGACTTTATATTCTAATGAAACTGTGAAAAAAAAAATCTTGAACTGCTTTCAGAAAATTTTTAGAAAATTTTGTATGTGTGCATTATAGTTATTCTGAAGCTATTATGTATAATTGTGGGATAAAGAAAAATGATAGGGGCTGGGGATTTAGCTCAGCGGCAAAAGCGCCTGCCTGGCAAGCGCAAGGTCGTGAGTTCGGTTCCCGGTACCGGAGAAAAACCAAAAAAAAA
>NW_004955470.1:7871966-7891007 GCF_000276665.1 Chinchilla lanigera | reverse complement strand
AAAAAAAAAAAAAAAAAAAAAAAAAAAAAAGAAAAATGATAATGCTGACATCACTGGGACCTGGGACTTTTTTGTGCGTGCAAATGTTATCAACATAAAATTAATTAGACAAAGTAAAACCTGTAGCTCTGAACTTATATTGGGGCTTTCAGTATTGATTCATGATTCATTTTATATGTGAGTGCATGTTCTCTTCTATTTTAAACCTAGCAGCACTGACGAACCCAGTAAGAGTGAGAAAAACTAGAAGACCCAGGGGATGGCCTCTGAATACAGTCTCCCACTGGAAATAAAACCTGGCTTCATGGAGAATTGATCATGTGAGACAGAAAATAACTACACATGCCCAGGACATCTCCCCACCCTCACAACAGCAACAAAAGGGAACTGTCAAAACCACAGCAGTGGTGTGCAAGGGACTCAGAAGTCACCTTGAAAATGGCCAAAGATGGAGAATTTGAGTGCTAGAGGGTTGTGCTCAATTGTGTTAAGGCTTGGCAATCGTAGTGTTATTGTACAGATAAACATCTATTTCCCAGTGAGGCACTCAGGGGTATTTGAGAGTAACATCAAGACACAAAAGTGTAATTATAGCCGTAGAAATCTAGAACACAAAACCTGAAGTGAGGGATAGATTAAGTTCAACGGGAAACTGCAATTTTAAATCTGGATTGTAGATCCTGGGGTATTTGCTGTTCCTTTCTGCTCTGTACATTCCAAATATTTCATAAATGATCTTTCAAAGAGTAAAGATAAAATAGCCATTTCATTTAAGTGTGATTTCCCTCCTGATCATAGTCTTTCTAAGTTTTGTATGTTGAATGTCACAATGTAATAACATTAAAATCCAAGAGAAGCAATTTGTAACACGGTAACTCATTTATAACTCAGGGCAGAGAACAAAGGTCACCTTACCAGCATGCCTTGCTTTTTCTTGAAACAATCAGTCTGATAACCAACATTATTGATCAGGCATAGCTCAAGTGATCGCAATAATTTCAAAATTCTCTCATCTACCAGAGATTGGAAACGTAAGAGGCTACTGCAGGCTCTGAGTCGTAAGCGTCCGCAGGTGAGTTTGGTCTGATGCAGTCCTCAGTGACCCTGTCCGTGACTCAGCCATCTCAGACCGCAGGCTGAGGTGATGGGACCAGCAGCTTCATGACTGCATAGGTTCCTCCCTGGGCGTGGCAAGATCCGAAGCGCTGCGCAGCCCGGGTATTCCGGGGGTTTGACAAGGAGTGCGGAGTGTGGAAAGATTAAGCTAGAGTGGGTCTGTCCCTTCACCGCTGCAAATAATTCATTAACTGCTCTGTGTAAAATAGTGAGGGTTATGACCATTACATCTGAAGCCTGACCTCTAGAGAGGTTGTTTTTTAAGTAAAATGTCACATGAGTCCACAGTACGCAGGGTGGGCAAAGTCAGTGTGGCTCTGGTTACAGCATTAGTAGGGGGCAAGAAACGCGGGGTGAAGGAGCGCTTCCTGAGGCTCAGGATACATATCCCACAATTCTGCATCCTGCCCTCCCAGGGTGGTCCATGAGGCCCCTCAGGGGAACCCTAAAACTCCCAAGCAACTCGTGAACATCCGTTAGCACGGTCACCCTTATCCACACGCACCAAGGTGCAGCAACTGGATAGAGGCGGTAGGGGCCCCTTGCCCGTGATAGGCCGGAGAGAGAAGCAGGTTCCAGAGGCGGCCCAGAGAAACAGGTGCTGGCGCAGGCTCGCAGCCTAGGCTCCAGTCACCAGCAGGGTGGCACGCAGGTGGGCGGGAGGCGCCGTGTGTTGCCCATGGCACACGCAGGCGGTTGCCTGTTACATTTGGGGCCTGGCCAACCAAGTGAGCCCGCCTCAGCTTCTGCTCAGAAATCAGGCTTCCTCGGCCCTCGGTCTCTTCCCCCACTCTGAGCTGCGGCTCAGGCCCGGATGACAGGTTGCCTCTCCGAGCACGTAAAGCTGTGATTCAACTTGGCATCTTTTCTCCACCTTCCTGAGTCTGGTAGTCCCCCTTGGCCTGCCCCAAACCAGCACTACACCCCCTGTGGGCGCCCTCACCCCCAGAACAAGCACTCACCCCAGTGTCCTCACCTTGGGGTGACAGGCACGCTGCAGACAGGACACTGCCACCCCGCACAGAACCCCAGTGCATTCACGTGATTCCCTCCACCCTGACCAAACCACTCAGCAGGAGCCCTGAGCACCCCTGACGTTCCCCTCCTGCTCCAGGCCCGCCCTCTGTAGCCAGCTTCCTCTCCATGCCCCCAGGCCTCCTGGGATCAATCAAGACCCAGAAAAGCACCTGCAGCCTAAAAGCTGCCGACCTCCCAGCTCACTTTCCACCAGGCAGGTCGGAAGAGGACACTGCTCCGACTCCTCCCAGCCCAGTAAAGCAGCCAGGGCTGTGACAGTGCTCAAGACCCAGACAGAATCATGCTCCTGGGTCTCGTGTGCCTGGGTTTAGAGACCGTTGGAGACTTCTCTCTGCTTTGAGAGTACAGCTGCAGCTCAGCAAGTGCCTATAACAGAGTAATGAACCTACAGGAGCTGTCTCTCCACACAGAGTAGGGTGTCTGATTCTCTAAAACACACTTTCCACCTGAAGGGGATCGAACATAGAAGATGTTCAAATACGGAAAATGTTATTAATTGATCCTGGTTGGAAATGGTCGTGTTTGAGCCTAAACTTAAACATGTAGACATCGCTCACCTGGCACATGAAGGCCGGCTATGTGTCCGCTCCAACGTTTACACAGCATTGGCTTATGAGAGAGAGAGAGGAGGGAGAGCTCCTTTTGCTCCTGTGTGGAAGGTAAAATTAAAAGGTGCAGGGGCTGGGGATTTAGCTCAGCGGCAAAGCGCCTGCCTGGCAAGTGCAAGGTCGTGAGTTCGGTTCCCGGTACCGGAGAAAAACAAAAAACAAAAAAAAAAAAAAAAAAAAATAAAAGGTGCAAAGTACCTAAAAGATGGTAGGTGTAGGCATTCATTTTGAAAATCCCGTATATTGTTAAAATAGACTGGAATCTATGGTGAGAATGAAGGATTGGAGTCTTAACATAAGTGAAAAAAAAAGTCAAGAGACATCTTGAAAATAAAGGTAGGCGAACCACGACTCATTAACGTATTGCAATGTACTTGGAGTTTTTAAAAGCACACATGTAACACACACATTTAACATACTCAACGTGAAGTACACTTCATACAAAATATATTTAATGTGCTTTAAAGCCTGTGTAACAAAACAGGAAAGCAGAATGTAACAAAACAGGAAAGCAGGCAGTAGAGACTATTGTAGTAATGAAATTTATTGTATTCCAAGTTTTCACATATAAAACATAGGTATTAATTCATTTGCTTTTCTAATCCAGCCAATTCACACACAAAATCATAAACGTTATGAGATTAAATCACCCTCTTACACAGAACATCTCTTTCTCCTTAAAGTTTTAGCAAAATCTGCTCCTTCTCTGCCCTAAACTTCCCTGGAACATTCATGCTGCACCCATAGACTGTAGCCAGCCCTCCACGCCGGAGCTTTCATGCTTCTGCGATTTTCCCTTCTGTTTAGAGACTGCTGTCCAGCGGCTTTCATGATCAGCTACTGCATTCGAGGTGGTGGAGAGACCCACAGCACCGGGCTCCAGGGGAGACGCATCGTTCGCCTGGCTCATATGCCGCACCTCTGTTTCACTGTCTTTGCAAAGGCCCTCACACCACACCTGGCCTCCTCTCCAGATGAGCTTCCCCTTCCTGCTCTGTGACTTCTCGTTGGTCCACTGCTAAATAACTGATCTAAGTGAGAATTAATTATGGTAATAATAGCCTTAGCAGCGACAGGAAGAATGGTAGCTCTGCCAAGAACTGTTCTAAGGAGGCCTGGGGCAAGGCGGCATGGAGAGGAAGCTGGCTGCGGAGGGCTGGCCTGGAGCAGAGTTAGTACCCTGGGAAGTAGGTACGACCATTGTAAGTTCCAGTTTTACAGATGAGGAACCTGAGGCACGGGGAGGTTAGGGAAGGCTCTAGAGCTCACAGAGGAAGAGCAAGACCAGAGCTCTGGGTGGGCTACACCACCCAGACCCTCGACCACCATGCCAGGCTGCCTCTGTGCCAGGGGCATTTCACACAGGATTTTTTTAAAATCAAACAGACACATTTCTTTTTTTCTGTTTAATGGCTAATGTGATCTGGCACCAGCCTGAATACAAATATTTACATAACATCTATCAATGTTTTAGAGCACGAGAAGTAAAAGTCACTGAGAATATCTGAAATAAAATCTCTCATGAAAGATGCAAAGGTGCTTGGAGTGCCTTTAGGGGGCTCTCAAGAATAGGTCTGGGTAAGCAAGCCCTGCCCTGTGCCTCACCGGGGCTCCCGGAACTGCTGCCTTGAACAGCGAGTGGGAGAAGGGAAAAGGAAGCATATCCTGGGGTCCAGGCCCCGCCGCAGCACCCTGCTCAGCCCCACAACTCCTGCACCCCCAGCCGCAGCCCCACCCACTCCTCCTCGCCATCCCACCAGGACCCAAGGTGGCCAGGGTAGGTAAGGCAGCATTCCGAGGACTGCCACCCACCGGTTCGTGGAGAATCCTTCCTGCTGCATTTAAAGTCCCCCAGACCAATAGCCCGGATGCTCTCAGCGTGGTGCCCCGTTGTCCCGCACAGTCTGTCTGCCCGGGACCCAGCATCGTACTTGCTGACCACAGGATCTGTGCAAGCAGCTGCCAGGGCGAAGGGCCAGCTGCAGCTCTCTTGAATTCCAGGGTCTTCTGGAAGCTTAGGGCCAGCTCAAGATTCAGTCTCATTCCTGATGAGCCAATGACAAATCCCATCTTCAGAAAGCAAGTGGGATTTGTAAAGCGTCCAATGTTTCAGAGTCTGCTTTGAACCAGCGCGCACACTCAGTCTCCAGGATCACTAGAAGTCTTTGTGTCACGCAGCCGTTCTAAACCTCAAGATGCTTCAGCAAGAACAGGCAAGACCTCTGATCCACCCCCATCTGGCTTGAGTGCTTTTGCAGGCATTAAATAAAGAAGCGTTTTCCAGAACCGCGAGTCGTAGGAAAGAGACTCATCACCCTGCCACTTGAGAACTCTGTGTGATTTCAAAAGCTTTAGAGATTGCGGCCAGAACGTGATGTCCTCAACAGGTGCAAACTGAATTAAGATTATTTTAATTTTCCTCTCCACCAGTGCTTCGTGGAGTCCGCTCTCAAGTTCGTACCTGACTTCATGAGACATGTAACTTTTACTGAGGACAATGATCAGCCGTCGGCTTTTCCTGATCAGTGAATGGAGGTCATCGACAGCAGCTGCAGACACGAGGCGTATTGTCAGTTAAAGCAAACAGGAAAGGCGGGCATGACACAAGTTGCTTCTACATAGGATCCTATTTTATACTATTACCTGTTAAACTTATTAAAAGGCTAAGACAAACCACTTGCTCTCAATTTTATGCTTATAAAAGTAAGCATGTAGGCAGCAGTAACGACCACCTACTCAGTATTTCCGCTGTGCCCTCCCTTCCCTGAAGGTTTTCAGTATATGAACTTGTTTGTCCTCATAATGAGCTCAGGAAGCAGGTACTGGCTTCCTGTCCATTTTACAGTTAAGTAACTTGCCTGGAGCCCCACGGTTAGGAACTTAGCACCAGCTGCGTACATTTTCACACCCACCACGCCATCCCGCCTCCCACGTGCATGGAGGAGCACGCTGAAATCAAAACTTAGAGACTGAATAGCAAACAAGCCAAAAAAAAAAATAGTACCTTAAACTATTATTCATTACTGTAGACCAGAGTTGGCCAGTTTTTCCTACATAGGACCAGACAGTAAGTATTTTGGTTTTGCTGGTCATACTGTCTTTGTCCCCTCTGCTCAACTCTGCTGTTGAGCTGTTTGCTCAGCTCAAAAGCTGTCACAGAGAGCAGATATTTCAGCAAGGGCACCAGCCTGATTGGACCAGGGTGGCAGTGTGGCAACCCCCATTCTAGACCCCAGAGATCTCAACCAAACCTGATTACAACTGAATATACGAATTGTCTTTATTATTATTTAAGAGCTCAGAAGGTAGAAAAAAACCTATTTGGAAATCACCCTTAGAAAATAATATAAATATAGTAAAAATTGATGCAAAGTGGTGGGTAACATCATGCCTTCTCAGATAATAAGAATTGCCAAGTAAAAATGTCGCAGTGTTGTGCGTGTGAGGATTATTCCACTTGAGAAGTTGTTCATTATTAAACTATATTGTGTCTTTCTACTTAGTAATATTTCCCCTTTCTAAATTGTAATATAGGAGGGAAAATGCTAGTTTCTTGTTGACTTAAATAAATTAATTACTTTATCTTCAGAACTCAGCCCAGGGATGACGATATTCAATAAATACTGGCTGAATAAATGCATGCGGCCACAATGGAGTTGTTTCTATGTCTTATTAGCATCACTATCCACAACAATTTGACACTAGATTTCTAATATTTCCGCTGTAAGACCTCCGGAAAAACCCATGGAAACGTTAATAAATATCTTTGATTTTAATTGCAATTTGCCTCAATATATGCGCTATGGCATATATTGAAAGTCCCACTTTCATTCATATATTAGTTTAACAACACTGAATTCCAACTCTGATCTGATGGGAATCACCAACAATTTCCGTGTATTGATCTTTTTCCAATTCCCTCATTTCCTACAGAATTTTGTCGCCAGCATTAACACCACAAAGGAAGAACATTTTGTAGTCAGAGTCCCTCTGTGCAGCACAGCCCCGACAGCACGGATTAAGGTAGGACCTGCACTGAGCAGCCGCCTCCTTAGCTGGGCATCTCTTGTAGGTCAGCACCATGTGGCCACGCTGGCTGTGAACGTGGCACCGAAGAGGAGATGCCCACAAAGGAGATGCCCGCTGCATTCCTGGAGAGCTGGGAGCGGGGTGCAGAGGCCCCAGGGAAGGGATCATTGGAAGCAAAATAGCCGGTTTGTTTTCTCATTATTTATTATTGTCAGATAATCAAATATTGACCAGATCAGCCAGATATTGACTTACCTGGTTTTGTGTGGGCTTCAGGACCTATTTATTTGTTTACAAATTAGTCATCTATGCAGCTAAACAACTGGTTTTGAAAAAGGAAAACGCCCCTACGAGGTTTCCGGCCGGCACCCCATCTCACCTCCTCCGGGCTCAACATCCCTCTCGAATATGCACAGCTTATACCCGAAGTGTTTCTCCAGCGCTGCGGGCAGAGTCTCCACAGCGAAGGTGTACGCCTCCCCATCTTCCAGCCCACACTCTCTCAGGTAGGACACAAATGCGTCGTACGTCTTGCCATCTAGGGGGCAGACAGGGCGCACTCTTGAACGCATAAGTCAAAGGCGTTTAAGTAAAATTCCAGGGACGTCACGGCAGAATAGGGAAGCGGGAAAAGAAAGGTTAAACCCAGCACTGCGAAGCCTCAGACGCTAACTGAGGAGCATCGACCGCATGCTTTTCAAGCCCGCACTTTAAGAATCCCAGGGTGTGACGCCGCAGAGGGGCGGGAGAAACACGAGAGATCGCATCTCCCCAGGCTCCCTCCGTCCCTCGATTCTACACCATCTTCACCTCGGCCCTCACCACCCCACCAGGAAGGAAAGGCAGAAACGCAGTACAGAGTGGGAAGAGCAACAGAGGCGGTGGAAATAGTACCCTTGGGGAGCACATGCTATAAGAGTAAAATATTATAGGACCCAAGCCGTCACAGGAAACCTTCTGGCCCGCTGACCATGTTCAGTGACGTCCACCTCTGCTCCTACTTAGCTCCTCGTAGCACAGCAGTATTCAAATGACTAACAGACATATTCAGGGGGAAATGCATTGCCTAAATGACAAAGCCCATTCTCCTTACTGGGTAAGTAAGAAACTAAAATCATGCAATTCTCTCTTCAGCTTCATGCAATCTCTTGGAGAAGACAAAGAGGACAAACACAACAACTTACAAGAAGTTACGAACAGCACATGAGCAGGTGAAAAGCAGTGCTAAAACATAAGGCAGATGAATGGAATAGCCTGGGCAGAGACTGGGCAGTGATCTCCAAGGACACACTCCCTGGGAGAGGGAAAGGCAAGTGGGGTCCTACATAGTACAAGCAGCACTCACGGGACGGGCAGAGGAGGGCACTGGAGGGGAACGGCACGGCCTATCCTGCGACAACCGGGTAGATGGCGAACAGTGACATTTATACCTAGCTATATTATCAGGATTTCCTATTGCACCGAATGGTAGAAATGATGTGATCCTTCATAACAATACTCTGGCAAAACCATCCTAGGCCAGGTCCTTTGGTGCCACAGGATTCATTCTCAGCCACCCAGGCTCTCAACATCAACAGTCTTCAGTCTTGCAGAGTACTGCTTTGCATCAGTTCTGCCTGCGGCACTGAGGTTCCACAGTCCGAGACACTACCTACTCCTGATCTAAAACTACTGCTCTTCACAACTGCATGTACACAAAAGATGGGAGATTTTGGTAAAAACTGCAGACATACGTGCAGATCAAAGGTTAGAATAGTTGACAAAAATAAGTAGCTCTCCCTGCATACTTCTCTTAGATTGCCATGAAATATAGCACTTACTAGGTGGGCAGGAGGTGGCATTTCTGCTATTTGTTACTATGTGATTACCTGTTACTATGTCTGCTACTATCTGTTACTAAGAAGAGGCAGAAAAGGGAAGACAAGTCGATGACCACTGACCACGCTCTTTGCAAAGACACACCGTGTTTCACAGCTGGATGTCGCTAACGGGAATAAACTGAGAAGTCAGTTCAGCCAAAAGCAGATTTAAACCACACGTGGTACATCTTCACTCTTACCAAAAATTAGTCTTCTAACGATTGCTTTCAAATCTGTATTTCAAGCAATTCCCTTTGTGTAATATAAATCTGCTTGTGCCGTGTATGGAATTGATTTTTGATGGGTATCTTAAAGACTTACTGCCACTTTTCAATATAAAAAAACTGAGGTGGAGAGTCACCAGATGGACATCGTAACCGATAAAAACTGGCGGACCTAGGAGAATTCTGGTGCAGGCTTCTTACAGTGCTCACTTACCCTCCTTTTCCAGCTCTCAGTAATGACCCATATGCAGTGCAACGCAATGCAAACCAACTAACCAACTGCCTGCTGGAGAAGGCAGGTCAAGGCTGTGGACAAAGGCATGCAGATATATAGTTCCTGGGCTTGGGCACTGCTCAGCACACCCAGGACATGGTATATGAGAACCATACATACGTACATACATACATTAAACAACTACGGAACAAGTTTTGGTAACACACAAGTAAGCACAAGAAAAGAACACGCAACAACGTTTATCATGGATGGTGCATGATGTGATTTTTTTCACAGAAAACCTCTCCCATAGAATAATCAAAATAAAATAAAAAGCACTGATCTTAGTAAGATAAAGATTAATTTACTTGGCTTAGCAACGAGAGCTAAACTAAGAAACCCCAGCATTATGATACCCATTACCTGTCAATGTCTCGTCGCTTCCCATCCAGTGTCTGTAACACAGAACCAGGTCCACTCTACAAATGACACACACGACCCCCAGGCACAGGACTGCCACGGAGACCACAGTGGCTGCGATCATCCCTCCAGTGAAGACGTGGCCCGGGATATCAGCCGTGCCTGCTGACAACAGAACAGCACAGGAAAAGAAGGCCGATGGTACCTCCGCATGCCTTCTGCCTCAGTGTGTGGCTGTCCACCTTTCCCTTTCTCATGAAGCCAGGGACCCACCCACTGTCCAGTCCCTCAGCTCCTCATGTTCCTGCCCTCAGTCTGTGTCCTGATGTCTCCACTCCAATTCATGAGGAATAAATGTGCACGGGGACATTCAGAGACCTCAACTGAAAATACTGCGACATCTTCCATCCGCACCTGTGGCATTCAGACTTCTGGGGCAGTAACATACAAGGGTGAACTGCAGAGGGGTCAAATGTGAGTCTCAGCTGGAATACAGAGCAAACAGATGTGTATGGTTTTGAGAGACAAAATCAGAGTGGGAGGATATAGGGTTTGTAGCCTGACTCCATGTTTGTTTGTACTACGGAAAAGACCATGGAGGCGCCTCTATCTTAGTGCCTTCCTCAGCAAAATGAAAATAACACACATTTTGTTTTTCTTACGTTTGGCAGAGGGTTAACTGAGATATTACGTGCAAAGTAGTTACATATGCCTGGCCCAGAGTTCTCAGAATTTTAGCCAACTTTTTGTATTCCTTTGGGAAAAGAATTACATTTCCTACACTGATTCAGTGTATGCTCGCTATAGGTAAATATGAGATTATTTGGGAGTATAATTTTTAACAACCACTCACAATGTGATAATAGTCATACTAAGAAGGCAGTGTATTTCCTTTCTGGGTTTTGTTTTACCTGAAAGTTTTTACTTCATTACTTAATATCATGATAATCACTCTCTACCTGTTCATATTACACTAACAGCATTTCACTAGGTCATTAACATGATCATGTATAACATCCCGAGATTCAGACAGACTGCAGTTTGCCCTAACTATACATTGTGCTGAAATGACCAATACATCCCATTTGTCTGTGCTTTTGCCTATTTTCTTGGAATAAATTCTAATGGAGGGGAGATTTCCAGGCTGAAGTGTTACCCACATCCTTCAAGCTTTTGCCAGCTTAGGTAACAACCTTTCCTGACAATATTCCCTGTGCAATGAACTCTGGGGATGCGAGTTAGCTCCTAGGTGTACCTAGGGAGTATGGAAGGAAGCCAGGTGTTGGGCTCCCACGTCTCTGAAAGGTCTATACACTCATGACTGTGACAGACGTGTGAGCGTGCACACACACACACACATGCATACAGGCTCACGCACAAGCACAGGGACACCCACATTGCCCAGGGCAGGGGTGGGTTGGAAGACCCTGTACCTCAGCCTGTATTTGTGGACTCAGCAGGAGAAACACTCAGGACGGAAGATGCTGGGCAGGGACAGGACAGGCAGTCGGTGGCTAGTGGATGCCAGGGAACGCAGGTGGCCCAGGGGGTCAGTGGGAATGAAGCGACTCGGGGCCCCCTCCCTCTCCCGTGCCCCGGCCACTGCACACAGGGCACAGGCACTCCAGGGGAGGAGGGGACACGAGAGGACCTGGGACTCTAGAAGGAACCAGGTCTGCAAAGGTAGCACTTCGCTACCTTTGCGCTGTGTGGCCTGGGGGGGCCTGTCCCCTATCAGGGCGGGCAGAGGTAAGTGCAGTCACAGAAGAGCTGAGCAGTGTCACGGACCGATGTGTGAGGGATGCTGGCTCCCATGGGGACCACAGGTGGGACAGTGGTGGCTTCCACCAGGCACATGGTGAGAGGTAGGCAGGCCCAGGACAGCACAGATAGGGTGGCTACTGGCCTGTGGGTTCCCACAGCCCCAATGAGGCATGGTCCCATGTGTGTGTGTGTGTGTGTGTGTGTGTGTGTGTGTGTGTGTGTATGTGTCTTACACTGTTTTTCTCTCATCTGTACTTGTATCTCTTTCTGTCTCTGCTCTCTCTCTGTCTCCATCTCTGTTTGTCCTTCTGTCTCTCACCTCTCCATGTCTGTCTGTCTGTGTGTCTCTGTTTTTCTCTGTCTGTGTCTCCCTTTCCGTCTCTCAGATCCTCACCATCCCCTCTACATCCAGGGAGCTGGTGGCCATGCCTGGTAATGAGCATTAGAGAGTTGTGACAGAGGGAAGTGGAGACTGTGGCTCCAGACATGGCCACTTCTGAGCGGACACTGTACCACGGAACCCGGGCTGGTTGTGCTGAGAGGACAGACATGAGCGATCGTGTGGCTCCCCAGGAGGTGGTTGCTGGAAGTTTTAAGACCCCAGAGGTCAGGGCCACCGAATGTCCATGGGCACTGTCCAGGGGCTGCTCGTGCCAGCTGCAGGCTCACCCGATGCCCATCTGCAAAATCCCTCTGCCTGTCCCAGTGTGAAGGTCGGTCAGCTGCCTCCCCTGCGACCCTCACTCCCAGCACCTGCGTCCCTGTGCTCTGGCCTCTGCACTGGCTTCCCGTTCGCTGTGACAGCAGAGCATAAGCTCAGCTTTCCTTCTCTGGCTGGGAACATGGAGGTTCCAGGCAGGGCAGAGCCCCAGTCCCTTTTCTGATTTCCTGGGACCCAGGTGCACCTGCCACCTTGCGGGAGCTCGGTTCCCATGGAAACAAGATACTGGCCATCTCTGAGCACATCCTGCAGCTACCTGCTATGGCTCACCACACTTCAGGCACAAAATACTCCTACCTTTCCTCAACAAGATGAAGCTTTTGGTGTCTATGCTTCTGGCGTTGGTCACAGTACAATTGTATAAAAAATTTAGATTGTTTTCATTAATTTTCTGAATTCTCAGTATTTTTGAAGCATATGTTTTGCCTTCTAAAGTCCTGGAAGAGAGGAAAATAATTTAGCGACAGGGTCTGTCCGCAGCAAGGTTGCCCAAGAGTGGGGAATCCGCAAGCGTGAGATTCTCAAAGGCTTCTACCCCTTGGCGCTCAGACCTCCCCTTTCTGGACATGGCTTCTAAAGTGCTTCTCCTGCTGCTCTGTGGAACATCAGAACAATAGACTCAGTCCTTTCAAGACCACCTGGGGACAGTGTTGTCAACTACCCAGAGTTTAAATACTGTATCAGGACTTAGATTTAGAAAGCCCCTCAAAGCCTCACGTGTTCAGAGGAGGGTTTTCAGAAGAGGAATGGGCCATGGGGGTGCTCTGTGCATCAGTAGATTCATCTACTACTGAGTTCAGTGGCTGAATGTGCTTGGCTGGAGGTGCTCACTGGGGTCGTGACCTGGAAGTGTTTCTCTCCCTCCCTGGCTCCTCCCTTCTGTCTCCACTTCCTGGCCGCCATGACCTGAGCAGCTCTCCTCCATGCTGGCTCTTGCACCATGTCCCTTCTGCCTTGAAGCCAGCCAGCTCCGGACTGAGTCCCACAGAACTGTGAGGCAACATGAACCCCTCAGCCTTCCAATTGTGGGTGTCGGGTATTGTGTCTCAGCAGCAAAGAAAGGACCTAAAATAGCTGAAAACACTGGGAAGTTAGAAGAGTAAATAAAATCTAAAAGGTGCAACAGATATTGTGAAAGGGAAGGAAACTGCTCAAAAGGAAAGAACTGGGATGAGAGAAAAGAGCAAAGAAAGAAGGAAGGGAAAAATATGTACATATGTATACACAGAACAGCTAAGATAGTTGTACTACTGATTTTCCTTGCTTTATTGAAAGGAACGGTTAATGTTTAATTGTTTGATCCTTCTTGCATATCTATATTTGTTTATCTGAGTAGTGAATTTGAAGATGACAATATGTAATACAACAACCATTGTTAATTTCCTATCACCTTGTCTGAAATTCTGTATTGCTTTTATTGCTTTTGTGTTGTTTTATAAATGTATGTGTGTTTGTTAGTATGTTTTCATTCTTTTATCTTTAAAATTTAAAAAAAAAAACTATAAAACATACTGGGAAATATTTCAACTAAAAGTTGAAAATACTGGGAAATAGTCTCTCTCCTCTCTCTCTCTCTCTCTCTCTCTCTCTCTCTCTCTCTCTCTCTCTCTCTCTCTCTCTCTCTCTCTCTCTCTCTCTCTCTCTATCTCATTCTTTCTCTTTCTCTCTGTTATTTTTCCTATCCTTTCCCACCTAACTGGGGGTTCTTGTCACAGCACAGTCTCCATTAATGGTGACAAGCTTGCTGTATTAAGTAGCTTTCATTACTATCGCGAAATATCTGAGGCGGGTTAATTTGTAGAGAAAAGGAGTTTATTGAACTCACAGTTTTGGAGGCTGAGTGTGCAAGGGCCCCTGCAGAGCTCAGTCCAACATGGTATGTGTGCCTCTACTGTGGGCTCTTTCTTGCCTCTTCTTTTAAAGCCACCAGAATTCAACCACAGGACGCCACTCACATGCCCAGTCCACTCTAATCACGCTCCAGAGCTCTGTCCCCAAGCACGTATTAGTTTAACACTGAGGATTAAGCTGGCACTGGAGCCCGGGGAGCACGGTGGAGTCAAACTACAGCAGCTCTGGACTGCTTAGCACAGATGCAGACTCCTGTCAAGCGTGTCCAAGCAGTCCCTGAGACCACTTCGCTTTTGTTCAGCCTTCAGGAAATGATCATTATTCTCAGACACCCAGGTAGAGGACAAATACCAACAAATACCATTTAACTGTTCAGCAAGCATCGGAGGTAACGGGACAATTGCTGGCAGCAAGCTCCCTTCCCACCCAGCAGTCCCACTGCTGATGCGAGACAAGCACTCGTGTTTGTGGCAGTGGCAGGCTGTGAGGGGCCGTGCCAGCCAGCTCAGCAGGTGTGCTCCCTGCGTGCCCGTCTGCCCGGCACCAGCTGTCTCAAGCACGTGGGAAGTGGCCCAGTGCAGCCTCCGGCTGTCTCAAGACCGTTCAGAACACAGTTCTGTACAGAGAAGCCTATGCAAATCCAGAAGCAGGACGCAGGGTCCTCTGAGAAGCCCGCAGGCTGGTGTTAACAGCTTTTGCTCCCAATATCAGAGACCGCCCTGCTCGCGCAGCTTCTGCTGCAGCTCTGCGCGAGTGGTGAGCTGCTCTCCTTCCCCCGACCACCCCGGATGAGACAGAGGTTCTGACAAGGGGACCGAAAACGCTGATGGAGGACAGTCGCCGAGGAAGAACACCGTCAATGGGACAGCCAGGCCACTCAGCTGAATCCAGCATACACTGGGCCCTAAGCAGCTGCCTGGCCTGGAGGGGCCCGAGCCCGTGGATAAGAGGCACAGAGAGTTGGGGGACACTGTGCTGGTAGCAAAGAACACACTACAGCAAAGTAAAAAATCAGGGCAAATCAGGAAGTGCAGGGAAGAGGCCAGAAACTTCAGGATCACCACTCCTCAGAACCTGAACTAAGAGCAGTAATTAATCATTACAGTAGGCCCCAGTGTCCCTCAGAAAGATTCAACGACAACCTGCATTCCTTCACGGAAGAATACAGCTATTTAAGTAGCAGTGTGTGTTGTGTGGAACTTGTGTGGCACAGAAGTAAAAATAAAGCACTTAACATGTTTTTCAAAATCCAAGCAACTGTAGTCTAGATAAGTGCTCTTCTATAAGAAGCTTGGCAAAATCTTGCCATTTACATCCCAACTGACTACAGTCTATTCTTATAAGGGGATGATAAAAATGACCATGGACCTTCTCATGGGTCTTTTATCTAGTCAGAACTTGGCAATAAATTTCTGCACAATCCAATTGAGGGATGGCAGTTATAATGATAAAATGTATACAGTATAATGTAAACGACCCCAAAACGCCGTATCAGCCACTTGGGAGTTCGGCATCTGGTCTATCATGTATAAATGCCATGACTTTATATACACTGTAATATCTGTCACATGTCACATGTGCGTACCAAGAGTTGCTTTTGTTGTCTTCGAGCACATTAGGATCTGGTCCATTTTCTTTCCAGAAGCTCCAATAAAAATAGTCCTTTTCATTCACCAAAGCAGAGCAGTTGAGTTCTACATCTTCTCCTAGGTAACAGTTGACAGCCACAGTTTTCATTTTAGAAATTCAGATTTCCCAAACAGTTCAAATTAATATAATCACTGAATGATAACTCACTACAAAACACAGTGCTATATGGAAGAGAACAGATATGTCTGTTTTTAAATTTTAAAAAATAATAACACTAAAGCAGAGGAATTAGGTAGCAATGACAAGTCACCAGCGAGGCATGAATGGATTTCTCTTTACATATTCACTTTTAAATCAATTAGTAAAACTTAGGGTGGCTGGTGGCCTTTTTTCAGCGCACAATTCAGTAGTAGATAGTGTGAAGTGTCAAGCAACTTCCAGGACAACAAAATGGATAACTTATAAATAAATAACTACAAACTAAAGTCAAGGTGCATGAAAAGTAAGTAGAAATAGTTAGGCTACAAGGATAGTCAGGAAAGATCACTCCCAGGGCAAATGAAGGCTGCTGGCCATTTTACTGCACAGAGCACTGTGCTCCCGTTGGAATAAACAAAGATTCGCACAGAGAAATGAATCCAGGGGAACACTGACAGCTACAGAGGCTGGACAGGTTATTGCCAAGGCCTTGGACTGGGCAAAACTTGACACCTCCTGACGACAGCCTTCTTCCCACCCTCAGCTACCGGAGATTCAAGATAAATCCAACCTACACACCTGCCTCCCATGACTCCAGCTCCATTCTGAGTGAGCTCAGATCCTCAACCCCTTACCCTACCTGCCGAATAGAGGAAAGAACAAACACTCAGAGGAAAAAATACCACGTTTCATTCACTTTGATCCACAAAGATCAACAACAACAAGAGATATGCAGAGACAGAAAACGAGACAATGTTCAATAGAAAAAATAGATAAAAGAAGCAGGCCCATAGATGACTGAGATGCTGGCTTTGGCAGATAAAGACTCTGAACAGCTCTGAAAAAAACAGAGACAACAGTGAACAAGTGGATAAGTGACAGACATTTTTAATAAATAAGAGTGATATTTTTTTAAATTGGAAATTAAGAAACAAACATAAGCCAGGCATGGTGATGCATGCCTATAACCCCAGCATTATAATCCAGCAGAGGTGGGAGGATTGCTGTGAGTTCAAGGCTAGCCTGCACTACATAGTCAGACCCTGTCTCAAAAAACAAAAAACAAAACAGGAACAAAAAGAGTAAGAAACAAAAATAAGTTACAGGTGAAGAAAAGATCACAAAGGAAAATTAATGTTTGGAATAGAATAACATAAAATATGGCATACTAATCCTTATTAGAAACATATACACACACACACAAGATAGCTAAAATAATTGTACTACTAATTTCTATTGGTTTATTGAAAGGAACAGTTAATGTTTAATTGTTTGATCAATCTTGCATGCCTCTGTCTGGTAATATGAGCAACTACTTTGAAGATAACAATAAGTAATACAAAAACCATTGTTGATTTCCTATCATCTTGCTTTGAAATTCTGTATTGTTTTTATAGTTTTTGTGTTGTTTTGTTTTTGTCTTTGGTTTTGTTATTTTGTTTTTGTTTTCTCTTTAAAATAAAAAAGTAAAACATCAAAAAAAGAAATAGCTAAAATAGAGTTCACAGTGAAATGTAAACTTTAAAATAGATATGCCACAGAGAGGATAATTTAAATGAATTCCTAATGCTCACTGTCAACAAGCTACAAAAAAAGTTAAGCCAAAAAAGAGAAAGAAAGAAGCAATAGAAATAAGGGTGGAAATCAATACAAATATAAAGTAAGAAGACTTCTAGTTCAAATGGCATAATACCTGACTCGCACCTGAAGTATATTATTGTATGTATGAAGGGGCTGTGAATCCTGCTAGCATTTGCAATGTGGGCTTTGGTACATAGTGTCCCATAGACACTTGGAACCCAGCTCTGCCATGTTAAATAGTTTAGCTTCAGACAAGGTACTTAGCCTTTCTGTGTGTCTGTTATGTAATCCAGAAACCAGGGATAGTGTCTCTCAGAGTTGGTTCAAGGATTCAATCTGATGATGTATTGCCAACCCCTAGCATATTTAGCATATGTAGATTTCTTTCTTCCTTTACTTTCTTTTTTGGAAGAAATTACCCAGTAAGCCATGTTGATTCATAAGACCTGTCTAGACAAATCCTAAATGTACAGTTAATTTGGTCCACTGATTCAAGGTGAGTCAATGAATTTAATATTGAAAACAAGTTTGAATCATCTACCTGGAGTGTTATCAGTGAATTTCTATGCCTAGAAATGACCACAGACACAATGAGAGTGAAGCCACTCACTTGGTGATAGAAATCCCACTCTATAAAAACCATACATGGTTCCACTGTCTTTGAACACACTGTTCCTTTCAATCAGCCCCAAAGCGACAACACTTGAATGATGACATGCTTTTTCTGCCTTCTTCATGTTTTCATTAAATATGGAATATGTTGTACACACAGTGTTGACCCAACATAGATCAGATTTACCCTCTGAAAACTGAAGCGTGTCCTTCCACTCACAAACACAAAGACTGTAAATGTGGAGACATACCTAATTCCACTTCAACTGAAGTCAACTTTGGCCCAAGAATAACTGGAATGACATTACTGCGATCTAAAATTAAAAGAAAAGAGGAAAGCATTAGTTTGGCTTTGAGCTTCTCTAAGACAAGCATCTGTTATCAAGTGCTCATCTGGTGTTACAAAAGTTCTAGTATAGTACAGTAGTTCCCCCATGTCTGCGCTGTAGCATTCTGCAGTTCCAGCCACTCAAGATCAACTGTAGTCCAAAAAAACACTGAATAGGAAAATCCCAGAAGTGAACAGCTCAGGAGTTTTCCATCACATACCACTCTGAGAAGAGGGAGGAGAAGGAAGGGGTCCTGCTCCTTCCTGACCCACCTAAACCAGAATGCCAGTGGGAATGCGAAGCTGAGGACCTTAGCGAAAGGGTGACATGTGGAATTGCATGGATTCAGGTGTGGGATGGCGAAGCCACGGCTGTGGCAGGTAGAATAACAGCACTTCTCCAAAGTTATCACCCTAATCCTCAGATCCTACAAATGGAACGTGTGGCAAGGATGTGCAGATGGAAGTCCCTCGCAAAACTCATGCTAAAGGTTAACTGCCACTGTAACAGGTCACAGCATCAAGGGCTGGTGAACGCTGTACTGAAGGAGTGGGTTAGTTACTGCACTGCTGGAATAGGTTGGTTATTGTGGGTATGGGTTAGTTATAGCAGGAGTGGGTGAGTTACTGCACAGGTGTGTTGGTTATTGCAGGAGGTGGTTCGTTATCGCAGTCGGTGGTTGGTTATTGCAGGAGGGGGTTGGTTACTGCAGGAGGGGTTGGTTACTGCAGGAAGGGGTTGGTTACTGCAGGAAGGGGTTGGTTACTGCAAGAGGGCGTTGGTTATTGAGGAAAGGGTTGGTTATTGCAGGAGTGTGTTGGTTATTGCAGGAGGGGGTTGATTATTGCAGGAGGGGGTTGGTTATTGCAGGAGGGGGTTGGTTACTG
>NW_004955470.1:7854987-7871666 GCF_000276665.1 Chinchilla lanigera | reverse complement strand
ACTGCAGCAGGGGGTTAGTTATTGTGGAAGGGTGAATCTCCCCTTCATTTTTCTCACTCTCAGCAGTGCTCATTTGCCCTCCCCATGACACACACAAAGGCCTCAACAGATGTGACTTCAGAGACTCCATAGCTATAAGCCAAGGGAATCTCTATCATTTATACATCGCCCAGTCTGTGGTCCCCTGTCACAGCAGAGGAAAAGACTAAGATACAGGCCAGAAAGTTCTGCAGGTGTGATTAAGTCAAGGGTCTACGGATGACTGTCCAGGTGGACCCTAAATGCAATCACACCTGTCGGTGATGAGACAGAGTAAGGCAGGCACGCAGGCCATGCTGGTGACTCTGAGGCGGCTCAAGCTGACCAACACGGGCTGCCTCTGGAAGCCAGGAGAGGCCAAGAAGTCTCTTCATCCCTAGAACCTGCAGAAGGAACTCAGTCCTTCTGCAACCTTATTTCAGCCCTGTAAACTCACTCAGAAGCCCGAGCTCCAGAACCGTAGGAGTGGGAGCATGTGTTGTTTGAGGACATTACGTTTGCAGTCCTTGGCTAGGGCGGCAGTAGGCGGATGTACAGGTGTGTGCCTGGATAGCTGATTTCAAATAATAGAAGGGGCTTGTACTCTAAGAGAGGACCGGACGATCTGAGAAGCCCTGGTGGCAAACAAAAGCAGGAGGTGGAAGCAGTAAGAAGGCATATTGGGACGCAATGGAGAAAAGCGTTCTCAACCATCAGAATCAGCTCCAGACAGAGCTAAGGTGTGATTTATCAATTTCCTTGGGAGTTCCCAGGAGCGGACTGGATGGCCAGGCATGGACTGTACCAGGAGAAGGGCATCTTAACAGGGTGAGAGGTTGTTAAGTTACCTCCAAGGTCTCTGCCACGCAAAGGCCCATGCTTTCGTTTTTCCACATTACAGAGTCTGGGGTCACGGCAATCCAGACTACACACCACCCCCTCCTTCCAGCCAGCACGCCAGCACCCCTCACAGCCCCACCCTGCCAGCCCCTCTGGAGGGGCCTGTGCCCTGGAAATGCTCTCCCACCCTGACGCAGCTCAAGGGGAACCCGCGTCTGTCTGTCCTGCTGCCAGCTGCACTCCTAAGCCTCACCCAGGACCCCACCCTCCACAGCTCATCCCACAGCACACGAGCTTGCTCAATGTCTCCCTGGATTAGAATGAAATTCCTGGAGGATGCTGCATTGCTCGCTGTATTCCACATCCCTCTACTTCCTTTGCCTCCCAGGCTATTGACAGTCTATTGAGTATGAACGTCTTCAATAAATATTTAGGCTCGCCATAAATATTACAGTGAAGACAAAAGGGTAGCAGCAAGATTCCACAGTTTCTCAAATTTCAAATAAGAGACTTATGTGAGGGCCTCCCATACAAGCCTTCATTTGCTCCCAAAACTTTTCCAGCCAGGGGACAGAGCCAAAATGAAGATGATAAACCTGATATTTGAACTATGATACAGTCAGAAGCCTCTCCGTTTCTAGGGGCTGCACAAGAAGGACAGTGCTGGGTTCTGCACAATTCTGAGATTTCTCTTACCTTCAACTATTGTTATATTGAGGGTTTCGGTGATGTTGTACAGTTTCCCGTTATGATGAAGAGAAAATACACAGGAGTAATAACCCTGGTCCTTAAACTCCGCGTTCTTCTGTATGGGCTTTAGATAGAATAGATTGCTTTCTGCTATCTTTATACAGTCCTGTTTTTCGAAAAGCAAATTAAAATATTTTAAATAAGTAAAGGAGTGTTCATATGTTACAATCGTTTACACTGTTAAACCTTAAGATTTCAGAGGGAAAGGAAAACAGAGTAGATCGAGATCCTGTGATTGGCAGTGCTGGTCTTGGAGCCAGGAAGGGAGTCCTGTGATGGCTACTGCTGCTGCCATTCTTAATACAGACTGGGTGACAGAAGTGGGGCACCGTGTCCGTTGTCATTATTGTCTTTTAATCAGAGAGACAGACACAGAGACACGGAGAGAGACAGACACACAGAGATACAGAGTCAGAGACACAGAGACACGGAGACAGAGAGGAACAGAGAGACGGAGACTCTACCACAACAACAAGTTCCTGCTTGGATCCAAACCTGCTGCACGAGCTACCTCGTCACACGCTCAGTCCAGTCCTGTGTACGGAATGGCCGTGCGGGGCAGGTTCCTCAGAAGCGAGAACCTCGCAGCTGAGACCCCCACATGCTGTCTCAGAAGGCAGCAGACAGACTGGGAAGGCACCAGCAATATTCAAAGCTGTGGGTACAGGTGGCTCTGTCTCAGTCCCCTCACTCACTCTCATAATTTCCATGAACGTCACGGGAACCCATGGCAGATGCCCCTGGGCTGCCTCAGAGGCCCAATGGGACAGCGGGTGCTGAGCAGCTGACCCGACAGGGTGATACCCACAGCCCGCACACTTCTCCCTCCGAGCGGGCCAAGTACTGGCTACTGGGCCACACCCTGTCAGGGTCTAGAACAGGCTAGAGAAGCTCCAAGTGGCCCTTGAGTCTGGAATACGTTTCTGTATAAACCAAAATTTTATACACCAGGTGGATTTTTCCAGGACACATAAGCCTCTTCATTTTCATCACACGGCTTGAGTTGTGTCGGGGGCCCAGGCGGTGTCTGTACACACACACTGTGTGGGTACATGTGCTCCAGCAAGAACAAGGTGAACCAGCCAAGAAAGCAGAGGAGATATAAAAAGGAGACAAAGGTAAAGAAAATACATCTTTAAATTTATTATTAAGAAAAGAAATGGAAAAAAGCAAAGCGTTTCAGAAGCTTTGCATGCCTTATTCTGTGTGTGTTTATTTTGCTTTTCGATACAGTCTCACTTTGTGCAGTCCTAGCTGGGCTTAAATTCACCATGCTCCCTAAGTTGCCCAGAGTGGCTTTCAACTCGAAATCCTCCTGCCTCAGCCTCTTACTCAAGTGATGGAATTCTAGCTGTGCATGACCATGCTGGGAGCAGTGGCAAGTCTCTAAACACACTAAGATAACTATTTCCAGCTTGCGGGGATGTGGGGAAGAGGATCCCTACCCTGGCCCAGCTCCCTGGAGAAGAGTCTAACAATGAGGATTGAAAGCCTTCAACGTCTTATTCGATCCAGTAATTTACACTTATGGAGCTGTTCAAGATGCATCTTATAACCACCCAAGGACTTTTGGATAGGCTCATGTTTAAATAAAAGTGAACAACAGGAAGCTCACAAATGTCCCAAAGCAGGGGGATGCTTTGGATGAAATCAGAAACAGAATCCCATTTGGAAAAAATTCTTAAATATGAGGGAGAATCACCACATGTGATTTTTCAGTGGATAAAAGAAAGACACAAGCAATATAGTAAATCACTTCCTAGAGAGCAGATGTGATGTTTACACAGAAAAGAAAAAAAAACAAGGTATCGATGTAATTAATAACGGGCAATTCTGGTTTTCTTCATCATTTCTCCATTTTCTAAATTTTAAAAAAGGAGCTTCTATATTCAAAAAATATGTAACCAAATTTTACATGTTAAATATATGTGGCAGAAGAAAATGAAATACCTGAAACTAACATTCCTTAAAATTCATCATTGAAAGAGGAGGCTGAAGCAGGAGGATCATGAGTTTAAGCCCAGCCTGGGCAATTCAGTGACTAAACAAGACCCTGTCTTAAAATTTAAAAAAAAAAAAAGTTTTGTTATGATTTGGATCTAAAAAGTCTCCCCAAAACCTCCTGGGCGGGGCAGTTCATCCATGGAGGTATTCACGGCTGCCCATGGCTGGAGCCATTCAGTGGGTGTGACCGGGAAGGACGCGCTCTTGTCCTGACTTCTGCTTTTTCTCTCTGCTTCCATGGTTGCGCAGCTGCCCTCCCCCAGGCCCGTCAGCCAGCAGACTGCAGACCAAACCAATGTCCAAAACGGTGAGCTAGTGACGCTGTCCCCGCAAAACTGCAGGTGGCAGGAGCTTCATCCCAGCAACGGGAAAGTAACTAAAGCCTAAGGATGTAGCTCACGCAGAGGCTGTGGGTGCCTCTCCCAGAGCTGCTCAGTCATCCATGGCAAGCTCCATGGATCGGTGAACGATTGAAAGAGAAGGAGAAAGTGAGGGAAAGGCAGAAGAGGGCAAGGTGCCCTCATTCACTGAGCCCCTGATACGACTCGGGCCAGCTGCTCCACTCCCACGGGACACCGAGCTGAGCCAGGCCACCCAAGCTGTGCAACGTGGACCGCTCGTCTGCTGCGAGAACAAAGAGTTCCAGGCCGTCACAGTTCATCCCAGGGTCCCCTCTCTCCTGCCACCCCGCAGGCTGAAATGTTACCTTGTACAGTGACGTTCTGTGGATCCGATCTTTATAGTAACTATTATTGCAGGGTATCTGCAAAGATTTCGTAACTCCCACATTTTTACTTTTTACTTGTTTTTCAGTAAAACAGCTCTGATTATTTCTTCTGATAACTTTTACCATCCATTTCTGGGTATCATTTCTATGAAATAAAGGTGTAAAGGTATTTTGTGATCACCACAGAAACATCGCAAGGATCACCCACGTAGTAGCACATCCAATACATTTTTCCTAATTCCTGTATAAAGAAATTGCTTTACTGAGGTCTAAACTCTGCTCTGCCTCATTATCTTGGTTCAGAGGAGCAAGAAATTTCATAACTGTCACGAGTTGAAGATAAAAACCAGAGCAGTCTACACACACACATACACACACACACATGCACATACATGCACACACACATATACATGCACATACATCAACATGCACGCACACCCAGTACACTCCTAAAATATTAGAGAATTGTAGTTGTGATGGGTGAATTCCAAGCAGTCTGGCAACTGACATCTTCCACACCAAAGTACAAAGGCTCACTCACTGAGCCAGTACACACACACACACACACACGCACACACACACGCACAGAAACACATGCATACACCATGCACACGCACGCACGCACATGCAGCAAGCACAAGCTGTTGCTTGGGGACCGCGCTGGCTGAAGATCTCTGCCCACTCATGCTCTGGGTGCTCACAGGAGCGCGTCCACTCCGTGCAGAAGGCTCCACTGTCAGAGCCACAGCCTCTCTAAGCTGACCCCAGTCCCCACAGCTGTGCGGTTTGGTCACCAAACACAGTCCTTTCCTGCCCTCTCCTGTGCACCGGCCTGGGTCTCTCTGGACTCCTCTCCACCCTCCTTCTCTGAATAACTCGATCTGCTCCCGGACCCCGCTGTGCGCTCCAGCTCCCCTCAGAATGGTGGCAAACGTCCTCTCCCCTCCGACTGCCGGGGAGGCCACAGGTGGCCGGCTCCATGCCTCCATCCACTTCCTGCCCGACCCAGAGCCTGGGGGCCTTAAATGACTCCTTCATTCACTGGGATTCAGCAAGGTGGTGTTCATGGTTCTCTTCCTCCACCCTTTTTAAGGTCTTCACTCTTCCTTACTCGCTATGAAAACGTCCAGTTGTGGCCCATTTCTGTAATTATCGCTGCTAAGGGGCTATGTACAGCGTGTTGGTTCTTCAAAGAGTTTTGCAATTGCTTTGTGACTCTCGGGAGTTTCTACGCATAAAAATGAAAAACCATGACCTCATTTGGTGTGGAACCACAGAAGTGGTGCTGAGGTTTCACTGTGAACTCTCTTTCTTCCTCTGCCTCTGCTCTAACAAGCGTGGGTGATAATGATCCGAACTCGAAAGGGAAGAGTGAGATTTCTAAGAGAAACCTGAGCTCAGCAACACCACGCAGCCAGCCTTACAACAGCACACACACGTGTGTCCACATACGTGCACACACAGGTGTGTGTAAGTAGGTTTCTATAATGACGGCCAAGTTCAGTCACAGCGCAGCGGCCGACACACTCAGCTGGTTGCTGTCAGGTCACAGGAATCCTATGCCTCGATTCTGAAGCTGGCAGCGTCTAGCGCCCAGGCACAAGTAGACAACAAAGCCCATCCTGCCTGGCCTCTCAGTGCCCACTGAACGCACCCCCAGGGGCTCTGCCACCTGCTTCCCAGTGGCCCGTGAAGACCACACCAGTCTCTGTCAGCCCCACTCCCTCCCACGGAGGCTGCCTGCTGCCCTCGCTACACGTGACACCATCAGAAGTCCTAGTCACAGGTTTCTTTGACCAGAGCACCCACACCACAGGAGCAGCTCCACTTTCACACTTTCCTATATTGGGTTGCTTCGCAAAGGCCAAGAGTCCTAAGAAATACAATGAAATCAAAGATATACTCACCCTGACTGGCAAAAGTAGGATCCCTCATCCTCTAACTCCACCGGCCAAAACTCCAAGACGTCCTTATGCAGAGTAATCCGGGCTGAGGTGCCCAGGTGCAGCTCAGCATGCCCATGGGGGGCGTCGC
Organism: Chinchilla lanigera; assembly: GCF_000276665.1. Taxonomy (NCBI): domain Eukaryota; kingdom Metazoa; phylum Chordata; class Mammalia; order Rodentia; family Chinchillidae; genus Chinchilla; species Chinchilla lanigera. Next base: position 7,865,293 of record NW_004955470.1, on the reverse strand, counting down.
TTTTGTACCATTTTATGGCGGCTGCCTTACTTCTCAGAGCAGAGGAGCAATATTTGAGGTAAAAAGGTTCCCCTTCTACCACATTAACGTGGAGCCGTGAAATACAATCTTCCCCTAAAGATTAGCAGAGGCAAAGGAAAAATAAAAACAAACGATGAAGGTAATATGTTCTCTTCTAACATAACACACTGGGGGAAGAAGCAAAGTTAGTAAGAAAGTTCTGAGAAATCTCAGCACCACATTTAGTTTTTCTAATGCTAGGAGGGTATACACATTCAGGGTATAGGCATCGACAAACTAGATCATTCTCCTAAACAGGAAGGTGTAAGAACATAACATACCATAGCCAAGAGGTAGATATGGGTAGTGTCACCTTGTAAAATATAATACTATGCAGAGGACCACCTAGGCAACTCTCCTGGAAAGAGAAGCAATTGCCTCCATTTTGGCTGAGCCTGACCCTATTTCCATGTACTGACGTGTACAGAGCTGGCTAGGACTTGTCCTTATCTCTTCATTTGGCTTTAAGCAATGCATATTGGTCTAGCCAAGGTGCTGATGGTGATCTTTGCAGACAGCAGGCGTGTTTCTCCGGACTGCCCCGACTCTGTTGATCCCACGAGAGAGCCAGGATGAGGCGGGATGTGTGAGCCAATGCTCCACACTGCTGGCTGGCATTGAGCCTCGGGAAGAGGCTATGACTTCCTGGGGCTTCAAGCATTACACATAAAAGATGACACATCAGAGCTGCAGCACCAACCCCAGAACTTTAGATGTTACTTCAACTGTGTTACGCAGATCACCCTTTCTGCATCTCCTCTCTGCATTTGCAGAGGTGATTTCAGGCCTCCCACCTAGCCCAGCTCACGGCACTCACCTACTTCCCGCCTTTCTCACAGTCGCTCATCCTCAAGCCACTCCCTTCTTCATGAATGAATAAAACCCAGGTTTGGCCTTCAGTCGAGGCCTTTGTTCCAGATGGTCACCATCATGGCTGGACGTAGGGCCCCTTGGTGATCCATAACTACAAATATGCCTTAGTGTCTTTACTCCAGCCATGGGTTGCACTGGAAGTGGTAGACTGGAATTAACTCACTAGAATTCCAATAACTTTCCATGGGATCACAAATATAACTTCCTGGGCCGCGACAAGGACCGGAAGCGATCTCTACAATACTTCACATTACAGCTTCTTGATAAGGACAGTCACAGGTACTAGTGTTGCCATATTGGCCCCAAATGTCCCCCGCAGGGGAGTCCCCATAAAAGGCATCCTCGAAGCCTCACCCACCCACCCCAGGCTGAGCCACACCCGCTGCCCCTCTGCAGGTCAGGTGAGGGAGCAGCACAGGCCTCCCCCCACGCTCAGGGTGTGAGGATGCCTGTCACTGCTGGAGGTGACCAGGCGGGTAGTCAGGGATCCCTTAGCACACCTGACCCCCAAGCCAGGGATCTGTCCTGTCCCTCTCCGAGCTCTCTTTGTCTTCTGCCCACACCTTCTCAACCCACCCCATCCTCTTGCTTTGAGAATGCGTCTGATCTTTGCACGCACACAGTAGGTCCTCATTTCCTTGTGCTGGACCTCCAGGGGTCCAAGGTGGCATCAGGAGACCACTCACACCCTGTCCTCCGCTGCTCCGGGAGCATGGGCATCATTTAGGTAAAGGAGGCATCCCGTAAGGACATGGACAGAAAGCTCTCTCTCTAGTTGGGGTTTATTTCGCAAAGCAACAGTCTGGTTTTCACTCAGTGTTGTCAACCAGCCAAAAGAGGAAGCAGCGCTCCCGTGGCAGAGGGTGACTTTGAAACTCACAGGGTAGGAGTCCGTGGCTGTTATATAATCTCTATTTCACACTTCAGTACTTCAACACAGAAGGTGAAAGCCATGTGGGCGTTAGTTTTAATTGACACTCAGAACTACAGTACGTTATTAACAGTTCTTTTATTTTCCCCTTAAAGATCTGCATGTAGTAAAGCACATAAACCATGCACTACATGCTCTTCTGTGTCTGGACATTTGTGCACCTTCATATCTAAGACAGGCATCCACGCTGCTGCGTGTAGCTGTGAGGGGTTCTTTTCTCTGTCATGTAGTATCCAGCTGTGCTACTGCTTCACTATTCATTCATTCTGTAAGTGGACAAACACTGGAGATTTGGGTTATTGAACAAGGGTCTACTGGACATTTGGGTCATTTCTAGGTTTCCAGGTTTTGACAAATGTTAAAAATACTTCTCCAAGCACATGTGCCTGTGTTTTGATGACATGTGCACTCGGTCCTCTTTGGAGGAAGTTAGGAAGTGGAGAAATCTATGTGGAATTCAGAGTTTCCGGGGATGGGTAGAAGGCAGCTGAACATGTACACTGCCCGGGCAGCTCCTGTCTTCAGACCGTTAACTTCACCAAGAGCAGTAAAGCCTGGCATTGCTGGTCAGTCCAAAGCTGGTGAGGAGTGGGCTCCGCTTGTAGAAATGAGCAGAGATCATGCTGTGTGGCGCAGGAGCCATAACCTCTCCTCTCCTCCACGAGTGGCTGTAAGAGCCAAGAACCTGGATCTCCCGGGGTCAGGTCTGTGTCTGCAATTGCCCCGAGTTTGGATGAGTCAGGGGTGCTGTCCCCTAACTTCCACTCAGTTTAACAACCCCACTGGTGGAACATTGCCCTTCCTACCCACAGTGACCATTCACAGAAGATGCTCCCCAAGTACCTGGGGGAGGAGACTGGGACCTTCGTAGCCTCCTGTGACACGCTACAGAGCTCTTTCTGTGCCTGAAACATGTTTCATGGTACCCAGAGTGAGGTCATTGTTGTATGTCCACAGAGAATGTCACCGTAACACGTACACTCTGCACCCAGCTTTTTCACTCAGTAGTTTCTGATGGGTCACTCCATATTCAGGAGAGATCTACCTCATCCCTTTCATGTGGGCCTTGCCATTATAGAAAACCATGGCAACATCACACAGATCCGTGCGCGTAACCAGACCTCAAGCCTGGACCTGTACGACATGAAGTATCAACAGCTTAACTCTGCGCTACCTTCCTCAGTAACTCTCAGAGTAGAAGGCTTGGGCCAGGGATCCCTCACACAGACAACAGACCAAGGCCAATGAACACCTGTGCTCCTTTCTCCTGCAGAGCCTTCGGGAAACCTTGCTGCTCCATCACAGAACTCTTCCCCCAGGAATGGGCTCTCAGAATCCTTCCAGTAGAAAAATGGAACATCCAGTCACCATCAATAAATTGAAAGTGGTACAGTGGTGCCTCAGTTCATGAACACTCCTCCTTTTGCAAACAGAATTCACAAACCTTTGCTTCCTTTGGCAAACTCTGCATTGGGTGACATAGCACCCTACGGGGAAATGTGATTCAGTTCGTCACCAGAATCATGGATAGAGCTGAGTTTATGAATCCAAGTACCACTGTGTTTGCCATCTGCTTGGAAGCCCGCTTGAGCTCCCCATCTGATCAGTCTCTCTCTCCCTTGCATACACCTTGCAGCCTCCTAATATTTAAGACCTGTACTTTCCCTGTTTTTTCCAAAGAATGAGATGGGTTTTACCTTCTCTCAGGAAGGAGAGAATGTGCATAAACTTTCTAAAAACCAGTAATAAAGATGGTTGCCTCCTTGTCTTCAAGTAACAGGAAGTAAATTTCCTTCTAAGACAAATACAAGTTCTCTCTCTGTGTAAAGCTGGAGGGCTAACTCTTCCCTTTCTCAAGGATACCATGTGCATTTTCCTTACTTGATCCTATTCCCATGACACTTTCATTCTCTACACCAAGGACACCAAATAGTTATCAGTTTTCCAAAGTAAAAAGTTAAATCAGTAAATTTTAATAAATTCAGCGTCTTCAGTACCCACCTCCACACCACAGAGCAACACCATGAATTATTAATGACGCACGTTTGTGAATAACAGTAATCTCTTACCGGAAGTGCTTCTAACTGTAAGAACCCAAAGTGTCAAGAACAATTCTCCGCGACGCATGCTTAGGCTCCTGCTGCAAACGGCTCCCCTGGAAAACACAATAGGACAGGTTAAGACAAAGCCTCCAAATGAAAGAAAACGTGCCTGTCTGCAAAAGGAGTCTTAAAACAATCTTCTGACACACAAACATTCAAAAAGCAGCCCAAAAGATTTTCGTATTCCTGAAAACGCGGCCAGTTCTCAGAACTTTCAGCAATACAGAATTGACAAAATTTCAAGGCAATGAATTTCAGCTTCCAGAAAAAATACCTAAAAATGCAACTTTCTAGTACTCTAGGTCCTAGACCTTTTAGGCCTGGTCTACTAAATCCCGCCTGCGAGGCCAAAGTTGAGGGCAACGGGACAGTGCTTCCAAGAGGCCGGATGCATGTGGCATGGTAACACGTTGTGCTTCTGCTCCCGTCTCCCCTGCCCCTCCTCCATCTGCAGGTCCTCTTCCCATCTGCAAAAGGCTAACTCCCTCTTTCCTATCGTCTATCTTATACTTTGCTTTTTAATTTATTTAGACTTTGGGTTTTTCACATGACAGGAACCATGTGATACTGAAGTTTGTGTGTCTAATTTATTTCACGTAATATTATGATCTCAAGCTGCATCCACTTTCCTACAACGGCTCCAGTTTATCCTTCTCTATGGCAAAGCAGTGCTCTGTGGTGTGCAAACACCGCCTCTCCCCTTCCAGGGGCCACGCCCAAGACCCCTGAGGCCACACCCTTATAAGGTCCACTGTGTCCTGCAGGCGCCGCTCCACGGATCAAGGCTCAATCAACAGGATTTGCAGTTAGATCTGGATTTGTGGGCTGAATTTTCTAAAACCTGCCTTCCTTCTTCACAGTGACAGTTTCCCATGTCTCAGGACTCAGTCTCTGGGCCTCTCCGACGTCCGGTCCGAGCCCTGGACACTGTCAGCACCCACCAGCACTTGTGATTGGCAAAGGCTGTGCACATGTGGGGCCTTCTGCACTCACACACCCACATGTTTATCTTAGGGATTCTGAGACTGAGCCCCAGCGCCCTGCACTCTGAACCCGCCCTTTCCACTGACCGTGACCCCTGTGACCGCCGTCTGCCCTGAACTCTGCCCTCAGGGCCTCGGTCTTCACCCTTCTAGTCACAGTTTGGAGAGCAGAATGCAAGCGGCGTCTCCCAGCAGAGCCCACTCACTGAATCCGGCAGTCCAGGAAGAATCCCAAACCTCGAGGTCTGCATCTCAGCCTCCCCTCTCGGTGGAGGGACGGGGTGTGCTGCAAAGGGCTCGGCTCAGGGACGCACGCACCGGTTGGACAAAGCTCAGAGGAGCGGAGCAGCACCGGGAGCTGCAGGAGTCTCCCGGCGGTCTGCTCATCGCCAAAGCAGAGAAGGGAGCCCGCGGCTAGCCCTGGAGGCAACAGAGCTCCCGCTCAGCGCGGCAAGCTCTGGGTCCAGCCCTGCTGCCGCAGAGACAAGCAACAAGGAGGCCTGGCTCCAGGCTCACCGCAGAATGAAGCCAGCTGCTGCCTACGAAGACCTCTGGGTACGCAGTGACAACCCCACGATGTTCACCGCCCCTCCTAACAGGGGGAGAGCTGATAACACCCCGGCCGCGGAAAAAGTTGAATGATGAAGCTGCCAAGCTACTTCCTCCTCCAGTCCTTGTGAATAGCATCACCCGCTCTCTGGTGGAATTTCCAGGAGACCGCAGCCAACCGCGTGAAGGGATGAGCATGTGCGGAAAGCACCCCCTGCCCACCGTCAGACCCGAGCAGCTCTGGTGGGAAAGCGGCCGCTGCCCATGCACACGCGTTTGTGTCACCATCACCTCCGTCTATTCTTTCATGCCAGGTCAAACGCAAAGTGCTGTTTCCTTTATGTCATTTTTCGCGTAAAGGCTGACACAGCCCTACCCAGGCCGCCGCTTTTGTAGTCTTTCCTGGGGCTGACCGAGGGGCAGGGCTGTGAGACGATTCGGGATCCTGTGAGCCGAGAGTCCCCGGATGAATGCACTCGGGTCCTCATGTACAAAGCAGCTGACGGTCCCAGAGCTCACCGGACGTGCAGACGTGTGAATTAAATTGTGAAGCCACTTGCTAAGTTGCATGTTTGAAAGGAAGAGACTGATACTTCATTATATAACGAAGCTATATCCAGGAAAAGAGAGCTATTTTGAGAACTGTCAAAACTACTGTGCTCACTTGTGGCTAGCCTAGCCATTATTAGTAAAATAAATGTAGGAGGCTAAAAATATTACAACTCTTGTACTCAAGGATTTTAGAGGGTGTAGTATTACGTTTGGGGGTTTGGTTTGTTTTTTGCTTATCTGTAACTTTTAAGTTTCTTCTTTCTTCTTTTTGGATCTTTGTCCTGATTTCTAAAGCAATTCATGCCCAATGCAGGATATTTTCAAAATGAAGTCCAAAAGATGGAAAAAATTTCAACACGCATACTTTTAGCGCTATGTTTTGGTGCCTTACGTTTTTCTGTATATTTTCAAATACTTAAATGGAGCTTAACTGATTTTACATCTTGCATTCTGTCAGTGTTACATACCAGCACTTTCCTGTACCACAGTGGTCTTTTGGCTAACACCATTTTAACTGCCACCTGCTACTCCTCCAGTGGATGTATCACCATCTACACAAGGATCCGTATTATAAAATAACCCCAGGGCCATGGCGCTGCGTCAGGAGCTGGGCTCAGATTTTGCAGCATGGCCTCAGCATCAGCCTGGTCGAATGTGACGCTTCTCCTTCTCTTCTACCAGCTGTGTTACCACAAGGCAAGTTACTGACCCTCTCTGTTCTCACTTCTGTATCCAGGGGCGACAAGAACACTGTCTTCCAGAGCTGATGGGAAACCGCCAGGCCCTTATTATCACTATTGCAAAAGGTCTGGGGAATAATAAATGCCACGGAAATGTCATTTTCATTTGCATTTCTCATCATTTGTTGGTGCGACTACCTGGCAGGAGAATAAATGGGTCACACTTGTACCCACGATAAATGCGTACCACAAAACCACACTCCAGAAACGCTGGAAGAACTCCCACTTCCCCCTCCACGGTGCAGAAGTTTCCATTGCCCGCAGTGAGCACTCAACAGTCTCATTTTTAATACCTACCCAGGCAGGCAGGACGGAAACACAACGTCTCACTGTTTTTTAATCCCCATTTCTTTTTGTTATAAATGAAGCACTTATTAATCGAGTATTATTAAGCATTTTATTTCTATATTTATGAACCACTTCTTTATACCCTTTGCCCCACTCTCAGATGTTTGGTGCTTGGTTTACTTTTAATTCCTCTTTTGGTATGTTAATATCAGAGGAGTCGAAACAATCATTCTTTTCTTTTGTGATTTTTTCCATTACTTTCAAATATAAAACATTTCTTTCCTCCAGGGGTAAAAATATGTTTATCTGTATTTTCTTCATTTTTATGGCTGAGTCATGTTCTTTTCAAAAATTCACTAATATCTAGACGTGGTGGTATACCCCTGTAATCCCAGCACTCAGGAGGCTGAGACAGGAGGAACACTGCTGTGAATTTGAGGCCAGCCTGGGCTACAAAGTGAGTTCAAGGCCAGCCTGAACTACATTGCAAGACCCTGTCTCAAAAAGACAAAAAAAAAAAAAAAAAAAAAAGCACCAATAATTAATGTTCTTATTTGGCATGAAAATAGGGCCTAATTAAGCTTATTTTTCTTAGATAACTACTAATTATTTCTCAATCATTAATGGCATAGTCCTTTCTTTTCTTTAAAATTTGTTGATATCAGGTTCTAAAGTATGGGTTTTCCCTGAGCGCTCTACAGGAAACCTACTGTATACACACACACACACACACACATCCATCATCCCATCTCTTACCTTTAGTTTTTCTTTTTTTTTACCTTTAGTTTTTCTATTCATAATAATTATCACTGACATAAGTTTATTTTTGTCTGCTAGCTGGTTTATTATACAGTAAATAATGATTGCATTAAATCCATTATATATATGTATATGTATATACATATAGATAGATAGATAGATAGATAGATAGCTATAGTTTGGAGTCTAGGTGATCAACCAATCCATTGGCATCTCTGGTTATCTACATTCAAAACCTTGGTTGGTTTGTTTTTGTTTTCTGAGACACGGTCTCACTATATACCCCAGGTTGCTTTCAACTCTCCATCTTCCTGCCTCAGCCTCCCAAGTGCTGGGATAACAGGCATGCGCTACCATGCCTGGTTTAAATTATATTATCCTGAAAATATTTTAACAGCAAACTTTGGCCAGGCTGCTAGCTTTCACCTGGAGCTTGCAAAAAACTCAGTAATGAATTCTGAGCTCCAACCCGCTCTGGCGCATGACCTGGGCACCCTGAGTCCTCTTAAGTCTCCAATCAGTTCTAACATGCAGCCAAGGTGGACAGCCACCGACCTAGGGGACTTACTTGCGCACTCAGAATAGTATATCTGGAATGCTGAAAACATTCCATATGTGTATGGCCATAACGCCTCTACTGAATGCACTCACTATAAAGGTATAAAATAGGTACATGTCCATGTGTGCGGACAGACAGTCAGGAGCTTATGGAAATCATTCCATTTCATGAGATTTTCCTTCCTGAACCCGACTCTGCCTGTTGCTGGTGTTTGCAGCGCCCCCTAAGGAAGCTGAGCATTCGCTCAAAAACACGACCGTGACACGCAGAGCTTGACACCTGCGAGGAGGCCCCAGAGACAAGAGGGGGTGAAACGGCCCGGCCCGGACCGCGGTTCCTCCCCACAGGCAGCGCTTCCGTGCAAGCCACCTGGAAACCCAGCGCCTCCTGAGAGGAGCCGCCCTGACAGAAAGCACAATGCCTGGGACTTTTTTTCCTTTGCACAGCTGGGACTTGAACTCTGCCCCGAGCTGCGCTTTACATCCGATTCTCCCTGCACAGAGGCAGTGCACCCGCGGTCACCAAACGCGGACAGGGAAACGCGATCTCGGGCGTACACCGCATGCGCGCGCCTCGGCTCCCAGGAACAAAGGACCAGTGTGGACCGTGGTTTCCACGCTTAAGGCCAGGAAAATCACTGTCGTTGTCAAGCAGTGTCTGTTACTGTCGTCCTCACCCTTTCGCCCAGCTCCACCCATGCGGGTGGCCCATCTACCGCCCCTGAACGCCGCCAGGTCCTCTCTGTGCAGACACCCCTCGCAACCTCGCTGGAAGGCTGATGCGGAACGCAGCTCCAGGACTACTGCTGCCCGCACCGGGCGCCCTCGCCCCGCCCACCCGGTCAGCCCTGCGCCAGCCCCGAGCAGCCCCGCTCCCCATGCCTGAGACCAGACCATCTGTGCTCTGCCTGGCCGTGGGGTCCGTGCTGGGGTGAGGCGCAGCCCCCAGCCCCCAAATCCACACTCCGGGTACCCAAAGCTCTCAGGGTGAGAGGCGAATGGGGATAGCAGGGGTCCCAAGAGGGGAGCCAGGGAAGCTGGTGAGGTGTAAAGGACAGTCTCCCCGCCACCTGTCCCTGCCTGTGCAGAGACCGTCACAGCGGCCTGTGTTCTGACGTCTGCAGAAAGCCATGGGCGGGGACACAGGTTGGAGATCAGGACAATTGAGATGTGAATCTGTGCTCCATTACTCAGTAGCTGGATGTCCTTGTAAATTACCAAACCTCTGTGCTTTGGTCCTTGACCTTAGTTTTCGTTTTGTTAGTTTTCTCTTTCTGGTTGGTTCGTTGGTTGGTTGGCTGGCTGGTTGGCTGGTTGGTCGGTTGGTTTGGTTTTCTGAGACAAGGTCTTGCTGTGTAGTTCATGCTGGCCTTGAACTCACCATGTAGCCCAGGCTGACCTCGAACTCGCAGGGATCCTCCTGCTTCAGCCTCCTGCTTCAGCCTCCCGCCACCACGCCCAGCTCCCCTTCCCTTTGATTAAGCGGGATAATTCCGCTTGCCTCACAGGGTCTGGGAGGACCAAGCGAATATAACACCACGGCAGACGCTTTCCGCAGGGCGTCAGGCACAGCGAGCGCGCTTGGCACAGGATAAGGCTCACCCCTGACTTCGGCGCCCCCGCCCCAGCGACCTGAGACTGCACTGAGCTCCAAAACCGTGTTAGGGTGCGCGCTGGTGCACGCTGTCTAGTGAGCTCACGCGCACACACGCGTGGACACACACGCGCGAGCGGACACACGCGCACACGCGCGCCCCCTGAGCTTGGCGCAGGGTTCCAGGGTCCGTGGCGAGGCGCGGCTGGCTCCTACCTTCCGGCGCCGTCCTCCCGCTCCTCCGCACCGGCGGCGTCCGGCAGGCAGAGGCGCGGCGGCCCGAACCCCAGGAGGCGGCGGGGCGCGAAGGGGCGGGA
>NW_004955470.1:7850306-7854693 GCF_000276665.1 Chinchilla lanigera | reverse complement strand
CGTGTCCTGCGCCCCCTGCAGGCCGCGGGGCGCTACTACGCGGAGGAGGCCGGGGCGGGCGCGGGGTCCGGGCGAGGCCAGGGGCGAGCTCAGGCCCCGCCTCCTGCCTCCAGGGAGCGCAGGGGTGCCGCTCTGCGCCGGGAAGTCACAGTGTTTACAAGAACGCGAGGCCGCGGGAGAACGTGTGTCCTGGGTTTCTACAGGTGGCACCTTTTAAACAGCAGTGAACAGTGATTTCCTTGTTTTTACCCAATCACAGCAACTCGCTATGTAAGAAATAAAGTAGCACCGAGTTGTCCCAATAACTCTGTAAAATAGAGGCGTCCGGGGCTGAGAGGGAAGGGTTCAAGGAGACATGGTTTGCATGCTTTCTAGCTCAAAGTAGGTCGTATAAAATGGAAACCACACAGTTATCTTAGTAAACACGTGCTTTAATAACACAAAGAAAACTGGAAGGAGAAAGGAATATTTCTTATTCTGATAAAGAGCATCAGTTAGGAACCTACAGCCAATTCTGTAGCTAACGGTGTATCATTCTGCTGTGTCCTAAGATCAGTACAAACATAGGATATCGGGTCTCACCTACGAGAAATGCTTCACATAACTAAAGAAGTGAAATAGGAATAATAAAACTTCAAAGGAAGAAATAAAAGTTCTAGTTCTGACAAAAAGATGTGTCTGTGTGTAGGTCGCCCTTTAAAATCTACAAAAGAAGCAAAGAAAGAAAGAAAGAACACCAAAACTACTGCACTGAGTTTAGGAAAATCACAGAGTATGAAGTCAATACAGAAAAATACCGGTGATGGAAATTTGAAAGCCAAAATTTATTAAGAATGTTCTTTACAGTAGCATCAAAAAATTAAACATCAAAGCACACGTCCTTTGGAGGAAATACATCTGTGAAAATGGAAAAACAGAAAATGAAAGCCCTGTGTAAACAGAGGGGTACACCATGTTCATGGATTGCAAGACTCACTGTTGTTGATGCTGGCCTAGACTACACTGTAGGCAGTTTGTACTGTGGAGTCTGAATATTTAATGCAATTCAAATCCAGGAATGATTTTCAAAGACATTGAGAAGCTGTTTCTAAAATATATATGAAAATAAAAATGATCAAGAATTGTCAGAACAGGGACTGGGGATTTAGCTCAACGGCAAAAGCACCTGCCTGGCATGCTCAAGGTCGTGAGTTCAGTTCCCGGTACTGGAGAAAAACCAAAAAAAAAAAAAAAGAATTGTCAGAACAATCCTGAAAAAGAACAAAGTCCTTACACTGACATTTCAAAAGAACTTACTCTGGCTGGAAGGTTTGCAATAAAGCAAGATTAATCATGGAAGAGTGACTTTTACAGAAGTATATGAATGGGAAATAGAAAATAGATTAATAGACCCACTTGTATAATCAACTGATTTTTTATCAGTGCAGTGTGTCAATTCAGTAGGAGGAGGAAGAAAGTGTCTTTCTCAAACTTTACTGGAATACCTAGATATCTCTAGTGAAAAGAGAAAAAGAATTCTGACCCTTATCTCATTCTATTCATTCTCAAAGAACCATAAAATTAAACAGGGAAAAATTAGAATTATAGCTGTGTTATAAGGATATGTAGGAGACTATCTCATGTCCTTGGGGAAAATGAAGAAAAATTCTTAAGATATAACAAGCACTAAGACAAACTGATCTATTGAATGTCATTGAAATTAAAACTATTAATCAGTGGCACTACTCAAAAAATGAAAGGTAAGCCTGAAAAAATTCTCACCTCTACCTGGCAAAGAACTTGTATCCATAATATATATAAAAAAAAATGTCTACACATCAACAATATAGAAAGCAACAGCACAGTTTATTTATTTTTTGTTTGTTTGTTTTTCTTCTGGTACCAGGAATCGAACTCACGACCTTGCACTTGCCAGGCAGGCGCTGTGCAGCTGAGCTAAACCCCAGCCCCAACAGCACAGTTTAAATATGGCAAAAGATTTTGCCTTCACTGCAGAAGATTTACTTATGGCCAGTAAAAGCAAAGGCTCAGCATCATTAATGGTCAGAGAATTGCAAATCAAGACCACAATGAGACTCACTTAACAACCGCAAAGATGACTAAAGCATAAAGGAATGTAACAATACCAATCGTTGATGAGGCACCAGAGCAAGAAATTACTCATCTGTAACTGGGAAATGTAAAATGGCACAGTTAGTTAGCAGAAACATTTGACAGCTCCCCCAAAAGTTAAAACTACCCATTGACTGCTACTAGGTATTGGGCAAGAAATAAAAATAGATGTCCTCAGGAATGTTTATAGGAGCCACACTCATAGTCATAAGTTGGAGATGACCCATATGTCTATCAACAGGAAAAAGGTTAAACAAACTCTTAGCCATGCAATGGAGTAAGAGAAAGCAGTGACTCATGAAAAACATGGGTATTAAAAATGATATGTTGCAGACAAGTAGCCAAACACAATACCATACAAGTTTATTGGTATTCATAGGAAAAACTGGCAGGACTGAGCCATGCGGATGAAAATCGGAACAGTGTTTGCCCTTGGAGGATGATGGGAGTCTATTCAGATGTCACAGAGGAACTTTCTGGAGTGATGATATCTGGTTTTGTGTTATAACTACACAGATGTGTTAGGCTATCACAATTCATTGAACTGAATACTGAGGATATATATTTTATTTTTTGCAAGCATGACTCAAAAATAATTCTTCGTGTTCTTATAATTCACAAGCATTTTCACCACAGTTCTGTGGCATACCTCCAGCAGATCTTGTGTGGATATCTTAGGTGGACCTATGACCATCCCCTATAGAGGAACTGAGTGAATTTTCAGGTGCTAGCATGAGAATCCAGGTGTCCAGTAGTTCTCTGACCTCACTGTAAACCTGCAGCTTTGCATCATGAGCAAGCCTTGAAGCTGAGAAAGATCTCAAGGATCATCTTCTCAATCCTCCCACTTTCCAGCTGCACAAACTAAGTCGCAAAGAGTTTAGAAGAGTGGGAAGTGGTGTGTAAATATAGGGATACATGTAATGGAGTGAGGAACTAAGTATTAGGAAACCATGAAAGAGATCATCACCCACTCCATATTACCATGTAATTTATATTTGCTGTAGAAAGATGCCGGATTTAACTTTATGCTTTCAAGTAGCTAATGTAAACAGGCAAATAAAATCAGTTTCAAAATTCCCAAAGTCCATCAATCAAAAACATACCCATCATTTTAGTGAGGCAGGAGGGCAGAGATAAATTCATATCTGTTCCAGTAATGAGACGGGGGAAATTAGCTTTTAGAGATCTTCATCAAAAGAAGTCACATACTATATCCAATATTACAACAAACACAAAGAGGGTCATAAATAATTACAACAACTGCTGTTTATTAAATTTTTTCTGTGGTTCAGACACACTTCTATATTTTCATTAGCATAGAAATCCAAAGTATTTAGTATTATTGCTCTCATTTTACCTAAAGAAACCAAGCTTTGAAGAAATTAAGGGATTCATGACCACTGTCTTCATTACTTTTCTCACTGCTGAGATGGTGTCTTGGTTACTTTTCTCTCGTTGCTGAGACAAAATACCAAATGCCCAAAATGAAGGAAGGAAAGGTTTATTTGGCTCACAGTTTGTGGAGGTTTCAGTCCATACTTGGCTGGCTCCGAGGCAGAAGATAGCAAAGCAACAAGAGCAAAGGGGGGAATGGCAGCGGAACAGCAAACAGCCAGAGCAAACCTCTAGACTCCCCAAGTTGACACAATGTTTCAACCATAACACTCCATACCTTGTCAACTTGGCAACCAGATACATTTCTTTAAACCAGTTTCCAGGTACAAAGACATACTATTCCATTAGAACCATAACATTTTACCCACTAAAGATTCATGCACATCCCTTTATGCAAAAGGCATTTAGTCCATCTGCAAGAGTTGCCAAAGTCCTAAAGTTGCAGCATTGCTGAAGAGTCCAAGTTCCCAATCTCCGAGATGAAGGCAAACTCTTAGCTGTGACCCCCTGTACAAATGAAAAGTTAAACACTTCCAACATTCACTGGCACAAAATAAGCAGTACCATTCCAAAAGGTACAAACAGGGGGATACAGAGCATTGGGACCAAAGCAAGTCCAAAGTCCAGCAGGGTTAACATTATGCCCTGTAATTCCACGTGCAGCATCTGAAGCAATCTGTGGCACATTGTGAGCCCCAAAGGGTTTGCGTGAGTCCACCCCTATGGCACTTCTGGTGGTTACAGCTTCCAGGGCTTCTCTCTTAGGCCCACTTTGCTCCCTCCTTGCAGCTTTCCTTTGATGATCCATGGTCCTGGCTTTTCTAAACTTCTGAGGTCTCCAGTGCCCCTTTTGCTTCACACTCACGGCTTCACACAT
>NW_004955470.1:7801213-7850166 GCF_000276665.1 Chinchilla lanigera | reverse complement strand
AAAAGCCCTCAACAATAGCTATGCCACTTCCCCAACATTTGACTGCCTTGAAATTTCTTTTGCCAGATTAACCAGTCCACTGCTGCCCTTAATCTCAGTCTTAGGCAAAGTCTCTGGACACGAGCAAAATGCAGACAAACTTTCTGCCAAGCCATAACACACATCGTCTGGAGTCCAACAACGAATGCAGTCCTTCTTCCCAGCAGAAACCTCCTGAACCTGGTCTTTACTGGCACAATTCCTATCAGCCTTCTGGGCTTCTGAGCTCTGACTAGACTCTCCTGGACAGAACAACCAAAGGCGTTCTAGCTCTTCTCTTTCAGGCGACATCTCTGAGCCTTTCCAAACACTTCCCACAAGCCATTTCCAAAGGCTCTTGAACCACATGGTCAGATATAGTCACAGCAACAGCCCCACTCCTCTGGTACCAAATTCTGTCTTAGTTACTTTTCTCTCGTTGCTGAAACAAAATACCCAACACCCAAAATGAAGGAAAGAAAGGTTTATTTAGCTCACAGTTTGTGGAGGTTTCAGTCCATACTTGGCTGGCTCCAGGGCAGAAGATAGCAAAGCAACAAGAGCAAAGCAGGGAATGGCAGCCGAACAGGAAACAGCCAGAGCAAACCTCTAGACTCCCCAAGTTGACACAATGTATCAACCATAACAGACGGAATTCCCAACACCCAAAATTAAAGGATGCAAAGTTTATTTACCTCATAGTCTGCAGAAGTTTCAGTCCATAGTCGGCTGGCTCTAAGGCAGAGCAGCATGGCAGAGGGGCACCCCGAGGAGAAACAGTTCATGGCAGGCAGAAGGCAGCAAAGCAGCAAGTGACAGGAAACAATCTTCGTTCTGTCCCCTGTATTTTATCCAGGCTACCTGCCCATAGGGCAGGTACACTCACACCCAGAGTGGGGCACCCTTAATCCTACCTAGAGCTATGCCCAACCAATCAGTGGGCTAATTTAGTAATCACGCACCCTTGATCCCAGCATCACACAAGCTAGATCCAGCCACCTCTGAGAAGCCCCACCTATGACCACATGAGGCTTTGGGGAAACATTTAGATACAAGCCGTAACAGTCACACAGATGGTGAATACAAAACAGAAACTGACAAATTGATTTCAAATTATGCGATGAGAACCAGTCAGATATGCGATGTCCTTTTGATTGTCCAGTTACTTGTTATTTCAGTATCTGGTGGTACCACATGAAAGCACAATTTATGGCAGTAGTCACATTTAGCCAAAAACAGTGCAGGATGCTAAATTTGAATTTGATATCAAATTCGGGTGAAATTCTATGCTTCAAATTCAACTTTAACTGATGTCCTCTTTCATCTGGCAACCCCGTCTGAGGCAGTAGATTAAGACTATAGGGTCTTAATCTTCCTAGAAAGATGAATAGCTATAGATATGTTAGACAGCACCCTGGAAATATGATTTCAGTCAGGATTCTAAAAGGCACTGAATGTGTCTCTCAGCTTTCTCTTGCTCGTAAAATATGAACTCATTTAACTTATTTCATGCTTCAGCTAGAGTAGGATCTTACTACTTGCTTGCAGACTTTGAGGTGTCACCTACATCCTCTGCAGGCCATGGGCACTATAACCAGAGTGAGGGTGGGATCAAGGACACCTGTCCTCAGAAACCAGGGTTCCAGCAGACACTCAGCCGTGGATACCACAATGGGCTCCTGCGGTCCTGAGTGATGTGCTGTCCTGCAGGGAATTAACCCCGGCTGCAAATTAACTTAGTTCTATCAACATACTCTGCCAAAAATACTCTAGTAATTTAATAAAAATATTGTAACACACAAAGCAGTCTCTAACTCTTTAATAAATGAATTAATTGAGAGGTATAACATATACCGATATGGTCATGGCAGAAATATTTATAACGGTGAATTTTCAGTTCCATCCAATGTAGCACAACCATGAAATGGAACATTGTGGATATTTTAAAATGTTAAAAAAATTCAGTGATGTACCAACAACTTTCATTATGATTTTGGGTTAAAAAATGTAAAATTCACTTTTCTGTTGGTGGTACAAAATATCTGACCTATAAAATTTAAAAGAGAAAAGGCTTATTTGGGTTCATGGTTTCATGGTCCACGGTCATCTGGCTCCATTTGTGTTAGGCCTGTGATGAGGGAGAAAAATCACAGTGGGAGGGCATGGTGGAGGAAAACTGTTCACCTTGTGGCAGAAGGAAAGCAGAGAGAAAGATGGAAAGTGTCAAAGAGTCAGGAAAGGGACCAAGACAGTGGTGGTGAACCTATAACACAAGTGCCATAGTAGGCTGTTTGTTATCTTCCAAAGCTGTAAAAGGTTAGCCGTCGCTGATACACTCTTCAAAGGCAGACAGGCCCTGGTGACCTGGCTCATCCAGTTAGGCTCCAGCTCCTACAGCTGGTTAGGCTATGAATTCACAGATGGGTTAACCCATTGATGATGTTAGCACCCTCAAGACACAAGTCTTTGCTGGATACTTTATATTTAAGTTACGCCACATAATATGGTATAATCCCATCTATACAAATGATTTTTAATGTTTTATCAAAAAAGGCCAATTTTTTATTTGACTCTTACCATGGAACACTTACAGGTGGTAGAACACTTACATTGGGACTGTAGTTCAATGATCTACACCAAGAGTATTGATTTAGCATGCGTCAGTCCTGGGTTCTATCACGAACACCACAAAACAAAATTAAAATGAAAAATAAAATTTTAAAAATAGAAGAAAATGTAGCAAAAATAACCAATAATAATTAAGATGATGGATTTAGGAATGGTTTTCATTCTTTTCCTTTATAATTTTTGCTTTTCTATGATAAGCTTCTGTCAATTTTATAGTAAGAAAATAATTTTCTAGACAAAAAGCTATATAAAAGAAACTTTAGTGCAGAAAGAACTTTAATTTTAATAATAATTTGGATAAAGTATCTGAACATAATTGGGAAAACTATGATGATAGAACTGAGCAACTAACAAATAAAGTGTAATAAGGAAATAAGGGCAGGCTGGGCCTGTGTTTATAATACCTAAGTTCTGCCTGTGAGGATTAGAATATTCTTTGAGATGACACCAAAACTTAACTCTAAAAGTTTCCATTTGCCATTCAGAATGTCGATTATTGATGTAGGAAGAAGAGAAAGCGAAAAGGAGAGAGGGGCTGGGATGCAGCTCAGTGGTAGAACACTTGCCTAGCGTGAAGATGCCCTGGGCTCAATCCACCGCTCCCCTAAAGTGCAGATGGGGAGAGGGAAAGGGTATAGGGAGGAGAAAGAGAGATAGAAAATGAGAAAGAATAAAAGCACTGTAAAAAGATCCCATGTCACCACAGAATACAACCATGAAGATCAGAGGGCTTGGGAGCAAACATTTCTGGACATTCTTTATCCACCCAGAATCAGCAAGATGAAAGTGGAGCCACTAGACACAGTGGGAGGTCCATCCAATGATCCTCGACTCTCCTACTACCACCCATGGTCCTCAGTACCTGGTACCAGGTCACCAGCCTTCCCTGCATGCTTAGATCTGCCAGTTGCTGATGCCGTAACAACTGGAAGGGGTGTCACAGCTATTCCTGCATCCAGAGACCTCACTGGAAGCCTCTTTGTGGGGGTCTTCTGGGCACTGGCATTTGGTACCTCAGGTGTTTCCAGAACTTGGAGTTCAGGGACCGCTTGTTGGCCATGTGGTCTTCCCTCCACTTGATGGTGCCCTGCACTTGTACGAGGTGGCTGAGGGCATCTTGAAGCCCTGCAGCCTGCAGTCCGCTGGGCTCACCCTCCACCTCCATCTCGATCAGAATCACCTTGGAGTCGCTCTGGATGAGGGCGCAGTGCAGGGCCACCTCCTGCTCATAGGAGAACTCCTTGCTGTGTGACGCATGTGGCGTCAGGATGAACAGGTGCCGCCTGCTCTTTCGGATGCTGGCTTCCACCGCAGTGGCCACATCTGTTCACATGAGAAAGGCATTGAGGTTTTCTATCACTGATTTTTAATTCTAATGCTTGGGTTATAAATGCTCTGAACAATTAAAAAGTTCTCTTGTTATAAACTGGTGTGAGATTCTGATATCAATCAAGTCACTTATTCAGAAAGTGGAAATTAACCTGGATAGAGAGCCCATTCCTTCTTCTCATCCGTTTCCCCACAAGAACGTCAGCCCTAATGCCCTCTTTGTTCCCAGGTAGATCAACCCTAAAACCATCTTTGGCTAGATGGGGACATGGGACCATATACTCTATCATTCCCTGGGTGACTTAGAATGCAGGTTCACTGGAATTTCCTTAGATTATTGTCATCTTAGTATTTGTATCTGCTTTTGTGCCCCATATTTGAACTCTCAGATGGGAGATTACAAACTCAGAAAGCCCCAGCCCCTGAACTGACCGTGCACTGCAGGAAAGTTCTGGATTCACTTCATGCCCCAGCAGTCTATTGTAGGAGCCAGTTTGATGCAGACTAGAGAAAGCTTAAGGAAATCAGCTCTCAGGCAGTGTTAATGGAGCATCAATACCTTGGTGATTCACCAGCTCTAGGCAGACCTAGAAAACCACATGCATGCCCTGTTCTCACTGTGGCCGGTGGAAATGTGTCAAAGAAGCACAGCTGCAAACAAGCAACTCAAGAACTTCTTAAAGAGTGGCTGCCAAAGGCTGCAAAAGCTTGTAGTCTGCGATGAGAAAATGAGTGTGCGACAGTGTTGGATGGAGACTGTTGGTCAGGATCTTCCACTCTGGATGGAGACCGTGTGGCATGGATTTGAGGGGTGGATGGAGGACAGTCACCGTGGGAACAAACGTGCTGCATGGCTAGCCTGGACCTTTCTTCTAGGTACAGCAGAGCTTGATGGCATTCTGCTAGGTTTTACTCTACATAAGTGGAGGCAAGGTGAGGTCAGGGGACCAGCACTGAGGGCAAGGGACATGAAGCCAACCCAAGTGAGTGTGGTGTTGCCCAGGCAGGGAGGAACAAGTTTATAGGTAGAGAACATACAGGCAGCCAAGTTGGCTGGTGAGTATAACTTGAGATTAGCTTGATGGGCTGAGAAAGAAGGGATGAGGAGCTGTGGCCAGCTGTGACACACAGTGTGATCTCACAGACAACTGGGTACTCCATAGGTCCTTGAGCACATTTGTGAGGTGGAAATAGCACTTGAGGCCATCACCCACCACTCTCCCTACGCAGATGGTCACTGGGAACATGGGGAAGCCAGGGCGTTCCCTGAGAAGAATTGTGTCCTCCTGAACTGTACATTTTCAGGTCTTCAGAGCCTTTACAGGCTGTTTAGCACTACCCGGATCTTCCAGAAGAAAACAAAGTCAACTATTTGTGAGTCCTTCAGGCTACAGGGATTTAACCACTCTTCTCAGTCAGAATGGCAGCTTGAAATGCTAAACAAAATATTGTTAGGCATGTGTTCATGATGTCCTGACCCCTTTCACATCCCAAATCTTTCCTGATCCTTGAGGAATTAAAGAAGAGTTTACAGGGAGAGTTAAAAGGTACTTGACATAAATAATGGAGGGAAGAGAAAAATAACTACTGAAATTGCTTGAATTGTGATAAAACTGTCAAGAGCACCTAACATTGGTTAAAAATATTAAGAAACAGAAGCCACAGCTTTACTTATTCTAGTGAGAATATGCTGGTAAACATCTTACCAATATAAGAAAACTGAAGGCACTGTGAGCTCTTTACATCTTTTAGCTAGTGCCTGTGAATATCAGAACCAAATTCTTTGAATTTTCGGTCCTCTTTCAACTCTCCTGAAGAGAAAGAAGGGTCTGAGTCATCCTAGTGGGGACAGAGGAAATAAAACAGGACCAATGCCAGCCAATTCCACTAAGTTAAGGACTCCTAAATCTCACATTACTCCAAGCTTGTCACATAGCTGACATTCCTGTGAAGGACAATGACAAAGATGAGCAGAACAAAGGAGAAGCACTTCCTGTAGAACGATTTCAAAGCTCTGGTGCTAAGTTCTGATGAGACAACACAATTCCTTTTCTATTGCAAGAATAAGACCATTTAGCCTTAGCCTTTCACTAGGTGGAATTTCTGCCTCTGATATGTGCAGACAGCTTTACCTTCTCCAGGTAGCAGATCTCGCCCATAAATGCATAAGCTGTATCCACATGTATTTTCAAGAACATCGGGCAGAATCTGGTGGACAAAGTACTCCACAGAGCTGGGCCCCTCGGAACCATGTGCGTGGTCTCTCGGGTATATAACGTAAGCATCATAGAGCTTTCCATCTGGAGAGGAAAACAAGGACAAATTCAATATTTGGTTCTAAACCTTCTCGTTTGACTCTTAGCAGCCTTTCTTCACCAAGTTCTGTGGTTGTCAGTGAATGTACCTCATCCTTCCAAATGTCCTAGAACCAGATGAGGATGACAGTGCCCCAAAATGTGACAAGGAAATGGCAGTCCTAGTCCCAAAGTGCTCTGCACTTGTACTGTCTCAGGCTAATTGACAGCAAACAGACCAGAGCCTGTACAGTGTCCAGGATAGAGTAAGCTGCATAGTCAGGCTTGACTGGGAATCTATCAACGAGCAGTTGTAGCAATGGACAGGGTCCTGGTCCTGTGTCTGGTGGGCCTCAGTCCCATCTCTCACTTTCCCCAGTCAACCCCACCGACTGTCAGGGGATGTGCTCCGAGACACGGAGCAGATACCTGAAACCACAGACTGTACCAGTCCCTATACACTATGTGCTGTGTTTTTCCCTATACACATACACTTACAATAAAGTAGAACTTACAGATCAGGCACGGTAAGAGGTTAATGATAATAATTTACATTGAAATAGGAAAGTCATAGCAACAGACTCTAATAAAGTTATGAGCACCACTACTCTTGGACCTTGGGACCCCCAGTGAGGTAAGTAAGGGTTACTGGAACAAGGCACTGCCACATCACAACTGCTGTCTGATAACCAAGATAGCTACTGACGCATGGGCAGGTCACATGGATGGCATGGGTGCCAGGCACAGGGGTGCTTTAACTCACAGGTGGGGCAGATGCGGCCTCCTGAGATGTCCTCATGCTACCCAGAAGGATGTGCACTTTATAACTTGTGTTTTCTATATTTCTGGAACTTTCCAGGCAATGTTTTTGGATCTTAGTTAGCCTCTGATAACTGAAACCACAGGAAGGGAAGCCAAGGGTAAAGCAGGGACTAATACATTTCGCTGGAAGAAGGAAATACTAGAGGCTGATTTTGACAAGGGAGGAGATTCACTGAAGGCCTCCGAACTCCCCACAACTCAGACACTTAGCTGCTGGTTACATGTGCTGTATACAGAAATCTACCCTATGTTTGCTTCTAAATGAAAGTCTAGCATCATCCGCAGTGGACAGAGCCATCTTCCCTTCTGTATGTACACATCCCACAGGGGCTCTGGTGCACCTGCCTCCCTTGATCATATCTGGGAAACAGGAACAATTCTGTGACTTTCATTTCATCCAGCTTTACCACACACATTTCCCAAAATATGGAAACTTTCTGGGCTTGGGAAAGATCCTGTGGGGAGCTGGTAGCAACACCATTCCTAACGGGGAGGAAGGTCAAGCTGTCGAGATGATACACAGAACCTTAGCGATAGACAGAGCCATGTGGAAAATAGTCTCGGGGTAGACTCAAAAAAATCCACTGAAAACAAGATAGCAAGAGAAAGGGAAACCAGGTCCAGCAGCACGACTATGATAAGCTAGTGACCAATCATCATTTTGGAGGAAATCCTTGAAATTTGCCACTTACCATTCAATGTTTTGTAAGGTCTGGCTATGTCTCTCCACAGCAGACTAAGATCAATCCAGAACACTTTCAGGATTATCACCACGACATTGATTAGCATCAGCAGGACACTGCATCCTGCAGCTGCATAGTAGACGCTTCGACGGTCAACTATCAAAAGATGATAGCAAGGGGAAAAACGATCATCAGTGCTATTTTAAAGGCAGGATGGAAGTTCCTCCACTGGAAGTTGGGAGCTTCACACCTAAGAGTTGCACCCGGAATTTTTAGACCTCCTTTAAAAATGAATAAATGGATGCTCCTTGAGCCCCTACTCTATAAAAGGCACCAGTCTAGGACAAGCAGCAGTTTGTCCAGGGCAAAGGGATAGAGGCACATGGACACCTAACTAAAATGAGCAGCAAAACTGTGGTTTTAGCTGTTGAAGGCATTTAGGGGAACTCACCCCACGTTGGGCTGGGTAAGGAGATCCCGGCAGGGACCAGGCTAACAAGGAAATGCCCTTGGTCAGAGAGGATGCTGTGAGCAAAAGTGTGGGCATGCTAATGCGTTTGCTAGGGAACCTGAGTGCCCTGTTTGGGGAAATGGTAAAGGATAAGATTACTAAATGGGTCAGGGTTAGTTCTGACTGGACTTTATAGAGAGCTCCTCCCAGTCCTCCTAGCGGTCCAGGAAGTTTATGTTTATAATCCCATGGAAAAGTTATTCTAATCCCATCAAGTTAATTCCAATCTACCACTCCCAGTGCAACCCACGGCATAAATAAAGACCCAATAATATATCCGAAATGGTGGAGAATCAAGAGGGTCGTGAGTCTAGCTAGGATGATGACTAACTGGGACAAAGGCTTTGACCCAGAACAGAACCCAGATTTTACTAGTTCATGAAGAAGGGAGTGGCTTGAGGATGAATGACTGAGAATGGTGGGAAATAGGTCAGTGCTCTGAGCTGGGCTAGGTAGGAGGTCTGAAATCACCTCTGCAATATGCAGAGAGAAGGCTATGCAGAAAGAGTAATCTGCATAACACAATTGAGGTAGTATCTAATGTTTTGGGGCTGGTGCTTCAGCTCTAATGTGTAATATTTTTTGGAAGTGTACCAGGAATTGAACTCAGGACCTTGTGCTTGCCAGGAAGATGCTGTGCCACTTGAGCTATATCCCCAGCTGATGTGTCACCTTTTATGCCCTGGGAAGTCATAGCTTCTTATTTTGAGGCTTGATCCAAGCCAACAGCGTGGAGTGGCTCTCCACCCCACCTCACCCGGGCTCACACGTTTTATCTGGGAGCTGCGGGGGACCTGGGGAAACACTGCCTTATTGTCTTTGCTTCAAAGACTACTATTAGCACCTCTGCTGGACCGATATGTATTGCTTAAAACCAATTGAAGGGATAAGGAAAAGTCCTAGCCAGCTCTATACATGTCAGTACATGAAAATAGGATTGGGTTCAGCCAAAATGGGGACAAGTGCTCCTCCTTCAAGGAGAGTCCCCCAGGTGGCCTCCACAGGACTTAAACTCCCTGCTAAGCTTTTGCTCTACTGTGAAGGTCACAGGAGCAAAAAGAGAGAGTGAGTTTAATCATTAACAGTGAAAGTGTTTTTCAGGGAAGATGAAGCTGATGGCAGTGGAAGGTTGTTTCTGTGGACACATACTGCAGGGGCTCAGCATAGAATGGGGTGCGATATTTGGGGTGCAGGATGAGGAGGTCTTGGAGTCGTGTGATAGTGGGGAAGGGATGGCCAGGCCTGGTGTTTGCTGGAAGGCTAAGGAGGATGAGTCAGCAGGTCTGAGGAATCCCAGCAGCTGAGTGGGTGTCGGGCACAAAGCAGAA
Source organism: Chinchilla lanigera (assembly GCF_000276665.1). Classification (NCBI taxonomy): domain Eukaryota; kingdom Metazoa; phylum Chordata; class Mammalia; order Rodentia; family Chinchillidae; genus Chinchilla; species Chinchilla lanigera. Next base: position 7,840,553 of record NW_004955470.1, on the reverse strand, counting down.
ACAAGAGCCGGTGAGCCTAGGAAGTGCGTTCGATGGGGCAGTCAGTCACTGGTTCTAGCCTCCCAGCAAGCCCTTCCACCCTGACCCTGGCCCTCACGCAGCCATCACTGAACGTTTCCCCGCACTCCCAGCCTCACCAACCGTGTATGCAGCACCGTTTCCAACTCCAATTGATATGCAGAAGTTAAAGCGTAAGAACTGTGATCATTCATAGTACTCTCGGCTGTTTTAAGCTTACTCTGCTCTTAGAATGGTTGCCTGTCTTATCTCAGAAAAGGTCCTGCTTAAAGGTAAACGTGAGAAGAACCTTGGAGGAGGTTTGGTATTATGGTTCTTTTTCATTTTAGTCTTAATTTCAGTGTGTGGGGTCCCAGGTGTGACAACAAAACTCCCTGGCCAGTACTCACAAATCCTTCCACCACCCGCAAGGGCCCATCAGCTGCCTGAGTAGCCAGCACCACAAAATCAAGGATGGTCATCAAGGATGGTCAGGATGAGGTGATCCGAGGTCGGGGAAAGAATGGAAAATTGGCAGGGAGCTTCCAGTGATAAACTCTCTAAGTCATCCTGCCTGTATACATGCTAGGGATGTGTACTTCTTGGGAGGTTATATGCAGGTGGTTGGATGCTTCCACTGGAGAAAGTGATTCAAGTCATTGAGAAAATCAAAGTTCAATATTTGCCTAAACATCAATGATTTCATAAATCTATAGGCAATTCTTGTGTACCATAATGGAACACTAATTCCTGTAAATGTTTATAAAATGAATGAGCTATCTGTGTATGAATGCTGGCTCTCTATGTGGTTCAAAGCAAGTCATGTAGCTATCTTTGCCTTCTTTTTTATCTACAAAATTGGAGACAGTAACCATCTCTCATTTTGGGGATATGGAGAAAGCAATTGAGACATTTATATGTAAAAGAATTAAGGTCTGGGACACAGGAAAGAATGCATATATGTGTGTCCTGTTGGTTTTTTTTTTGGTTTTTTTTTTTTTTTTTTTTTTTTTTTTTTTTTTTTTTTTGGTTTTTCTTTGGTACAGGGAACCGAACTCACGACCTTGCGCTTGCCAGGCAGGCGCTTTTTGCCGCTGAGCTAAATCCCCAGCCCCTGTGTGTCCTATTGTTATTATGAACTTCATTTATTTAATAATCCGAAGATAAGCTTTTTAAGTTTTTCTTCTTTAAATTCAAGAAATTCCTGTCATTTCAGAAATAAAAGAATTTACTATGACAATTCAATACAGCACAGACAATTGTTTAATTTATATGGTTGTCGAAACAGTGCACCTATGTTGTGACTCGAAAAACAGCAGTTGAACTACAAATAAACCAGAAAGTACAAAAATCACAGGCACAGAAATGAGCACAATTGCAATACACAGGCGACAAGAGATCGGTCATAAGTGATAATGCAAGCAAAGTGCAGGGAGAGAGGAAGGAGCCGTGGGTGGGGTGTGGGGTGCGTGCATGGCCTCCCCTTCCTAGGGGATCCAGTGTGCTCACCACCACCCCAAGACACCCTGGCATGGTCCACAATTTCCTGGTGATATAGCCAAAGCTGAGTGTGCTACTGAACAAGATGACAGAGTCGTCTGTGTGAGTGGTGTCTCTGTTTTATAGGACCTTACCAATCAGGGGTCAACATCAAAATTAAAACTAGAAAAATCTCAAGGCAAGGACCACCTCAGACAGATACCTACCGTGACCACATCAAATTAACTAGCTGCCCTCCACCCCAGTGCTCGGAACCCCTGCCAGTCTGTCTGTCTGTCAGATGCACCCAGCCACTCAGTGCTCAACCCTCTTCTTGGCTACTCCACAAATCCTAGGTAATTTCTACATAGGTAATTTCCTACCCAGTAATTTCTACACAGCTGCACTGCCCTTTCTCCCTACCCTTTTCTATGCAGCCAAACGCTTCTTCTAACAAAACGGGAGGACTTTGCCTGGAAATGCAAAGTTCAAGCAAGGACACGGACAAAAGGCCAGGCTTGGGAGAAACCAGGCTGGGACACTGGGCGAGAGGTCAGGGTCCCTCGGAAGAGCCTTGCAGAACTGATGTCCAGGGATGTTGCTGGGGCGGGGGGAGGGGGACAAGGAAAAGCGCAAGCACTCAGACAGCTCTATTCCTGGTCTGAGTCCTCTGTGGACAACGTGTCCTTCCTTGGTCACCTGCAGCTGGGCAGGGTGACGAGGAAGCAGCTGAAAGTTGAAGCGCAGTCCAAGAAACAGGAGGAGGAAGAGGTGGAGGAGGAGGAGGAAGCAGACATTCCAAAAGGCCAGAGCACAAATAGCACCTTCCAGAGGAGGAGTGCATTGTAGGTGGCCGGCCATTTACATGGTCTCTGTTCTGAGAAGCGTTTCAGCTTACACCAGATACGGCAAACTCGGGAGACCAGCATCTCGCAAACACTCCTTACTTGGGTCTTTCTTTATCAGCCTCACAGCGTGCCGTATCACCCCGTGAAAATTCCAGGCCACACAGTCGTACTCCTGGGACAAATCCTCTTCCTTCACTTCGGTTATTCTTAACACGGTGTTGAGACAAGTCATGTCATTGCTAGAACTGAGAAGGCAACTTGTTATGTGTGTGTGTGTGTGTGTGTGTGTGTGTGCGCATAGGTACTAGGGATCACACCCATGGGTGCTCTGGCACAGAGCCCCTTTTATTCATTTATTTTTTTTTTTTAATTTGGAGGCAGAGTCTCCCTAAGTTTTCCAGGAAGGACTTGAACTTGCAATCCTCCTGCCTCAGCCTCCCAACGATGGGATGACAGGTGTGCACAACCATCCGGCAGTTTGTTAGTTTTAATGCTTCCTTTGAGGTGCCAATTGTCCAGGAAGGGGAGGAGAATGTTATGACTTCAATAAAAAATACCTTTGATTTTCCCCTTGCTCATCTTGAATTCGTGCTCCACCCAAGTCCTTGATATTGCTTCGGTTCACCTGCCACAGGACACCAGCGAAGGGCTGCGCCCCTGTCCCAAAGCAAGCCAAGCAGGTGATGTTCACCGTTTCTCCTGGGTGAGAAGCAAAGAAATCTGCCCATCAAATTAAATTCTGCAAGCAGTATTTCATTTCATTCAAGGCAACAGAAGTCTCTGTCGGCCTAACCGCCCTGAGGTTCTTCCCGTCGGCTCCTGCACCATCTCTGCCTCTCCCTGCGTCTCCCTCTCTTTGGACTTCTCCTCTTACTTCATCCCAGTTCAGGGGGAAGTTTGACTCCCGCCCTGCTCACCTCTAGAAAACCAAAAGGCGGGGAGCTGCCTGGGCTTCACAGCCTCACATGGCCATGTAAGATTTCCAAAGTTAGAGGCTGGAGTAGTTTTATCTGATCCCCTCCACCCCTCTGTCCTCCAGCTGAATTCCCTCCCCCTCTCCATGAGCTCCCGTTGTTTTACCCAGCCCAGCCTATCATCCGGGGCCGAGTGTCCGGACAGAGTGCTCTCCAGCTTGTCCTTCCGGCTCTTTGAACTTGTGACTTCCTCCTTTTAGAACTGAAAGTGTCAGGGCTTTTGTTGGCCACGGGCCTGCATTTGACCAACCCTGTCTGAGCCTCTGGTCCCATCACGAGAGGCCTGAAGAGCCCTTCTGGGATGGAGGTGGGAGGAAGGAATGACTGCGGCACACGCATTGCAGGACACTAAGGGAAGGACAAACCCCGAGGCCTGGGAGCCCGAGGGAGACAGTGCAGAGAGTGCGGCGGTCACACTGCTCGTGGAGGTGGTGTGCTGGCCGTGAGGGAAGAAGGATGAGCACAGCCTGCGCTCCAGAAGGAAAGGAGGGTGGTATGGAGGGCAGGAGTGAGAGATGACGGCCTGAGAGACGGGAAGGAGGAAAGACGGGACCAAATCTGGAGGGCCAGCAAAAGCCCCACTTGTGGGTGGGACGGAGTGTGGGGGCCTGAGGGCTGCAGATGCGCCTGGAGGGTAGGGAGGACCAGGTCCCAGGAGGCCTCCCCTGCTGACACCTCGGAATCCCACCCACTGCCAGTGTGCACCGGGAAAGGCAGAACAGAAAGAGCCAGGAAGTCTGCCTTCTCATTCTTTCCCCAGACCTTGGATGTCTCCTTGAACAGCTCTGAGCCCGGGGTTTCTCAGAAGCACAGTGGGAAAAACAGGCCCCGCTGGGGTAGCGGCTAGAAGGAGACGCGAGGCAAACAGGAAAGCACTGCAAATGGCGAAGTGCAGCACAGACCGCAGCCCTGCGCACTGCGCGACGCGGTTCAAACGGTAACACGCGGCTGGGGCCGGCCACTGTCCTTCCACAGGTGGACCCCCTCGTGGAGACTGCACTGCCCTGTACTAAGCACCATAACACAGGCAGAGCACTTCGCACCGCTCCCAGCTCCCAGCAAAGAGTTTCCCACATTCTTCCACAATTTTCTTACCAATTTCCACTTCCTTTGTTTCATTGTAGGAAGGGGTCACAATCACTGGAAACACAGAAACTCCTGGCTTATCTTAAAATCAAAAACAGGAAGTGGATATAAGTATTAAGGGAGCATTGGCGTCGTCAGTATAAGGTTTGGCCTTTCATGTTTTTCCATCTTATTTTGTAACAACATTCTCAAACTTTTCCAGGAGGCACAAGTGTATACACACACAGGCAAACAAAGGGCCAAAGTGTATAGTAGGTGTTGTGAAATAGTCAGAAAATGCTCAACTGGGAACGGGGACCAGGGAGGGGAGACAGGAAAAGGAAGGAAAGAATAAGAAAAAAAAAAATGAGACAAGAAGGAGAAAATGGAAACAAAGCTTCTGTAAATAAGGAGGGGAAGAGGGGTTGATGGGAGGGGAGGAGAATGGGGAAAAAAAGAATCAAGATATATCATGTAGAGGTACAAATTTCCTGTGATGAGCGTGATCATTATGTGTACCTAAAATGTACCAATAAACTTAATTTAAAAACACTTAAGTAACACTTTATCATACTACCTGTAATGCACTTTGATCTTTTCTTTTCTCTTTTATGTCACTAAAACAAAAGCTGGTCTGGAACATTAATTGTGTGACCTGGCTTCTTCATTGGCTTCAATAGATCAAGCTGGTATATATGTATATATTTGATCTATTCATTCACCTGTAATTGTGAACTCTTTCCCTTAAACAGGCTTTAAAATTTTTTAAAATATATTTTTAAAAAAGTATTTTTAGTAGTAAGTAGCCCACTTGAGATCACTGGTCACGCCAAAAGCTCTGCATACCAGGGTTGAAAATCATTGCACAATGTCTATGTAAACCCTTAGCAACATCCTCCATAACTGCAAGTTGAACGTTTCCAGATTCAACCAACTAAGGATGGAAAGTATTAGGAAAAACCTTGCTTCTGTCCTACATATGCACAGACCTTTTTCTTACCAGTGTTCCTTAAGCAAAACAGCACAACAACTATGGCATTTAGATTGTGCCAGGTGTCATAGTTCATCTAGAGATGACAGGATGGGACAGTGTGCACAGGTGTTAGGCAGACACTTCACCATTTAACATGTGGTTGGGGTGTCTGAGGATTTGGGGATCTGAGGGGTCTTGAACCCAGGCCCTCACACGCAGTTGTACCACCACTCAACAAAGCATACTACACTAGCATTTAGGCTGCTTCATCTTTGCAAAAGTAAGTCAGAAAAAAGTAGATGTGGTTTTGGATCAGTGAGCTCTGTAGGGATTTCTAAAACCTGGCTAGGGCATCCAGAAATGTTTCTGTTAGCGGAAGTAGCAGAGAGAAGGGACCAGGGCAGGGAATTCACTGGGCGTCTTTGTTTCAATGTCCGATTTTGTTGAATGTCCCAGCTTACCTTTAACAATGAATGATCTGGTTGCTGTCACGTTATAGCTGACCCCATTTTCACTGTGTGTGAATTTACATGTGTAATCACCTTCGTCATCACGCCCCACGTTGTCAATGAACAAAAATGACCTGTGTGTCCTGTACCTTGATCCTTGAAGAGCTTTACAGTTCTGAAACAAAAAAATCCCCCCTGTGCTCAGTAATCCTCCCTTTGTACATATTTTAATTGTGCAGTTTTCATTGATATCCCCCCCCCATTCAAATGTCCTTGTACCTTAAACCACTGAAGAGGAGCTGTCCAATTGTAGAGGTCAATCTTGGGACAATATATTCTGGGATTTATTTCTGACCCAGATATTGTTGAGTACATCAAATAATGTGGAATGTGGCAATCTGTTGGTCTTTTATAGATGGTGACATTTGCATAACCAGTCCTATTCCGGGTAGGACTAGTAAAATAAGGTAATTAGAAAGAGTTGTTTAGCATTGTGAAACAATTTCATCCAGCTCTAGCTTTTGCTCAGTATTGCTTTTGTTCTTAAGAGAACAATATGCAGTGATTCTTTTTTATTGAAAATAACCACTCACATCTAGAGTTTTAAATAATATTTTTTACTCTTGAAATAAAGCATAGCCCCTCTGCTAGCCCTAAAAATGAATCCTCAGCCATTTCTTCCTTACCTATATCTGCTGTAATAGTCTACTCAAATATAATAGCAATGAAGTTACTAAAAGTACTCTTTCATTCAAATCAACTTACAAAGTCAACTGTCCCACAGAGGAGCAAAGAAAGAAGTGAAGTTTGTCCAGCTGAGACCCCCACACATACACACATACACTGAGGACAGACTCAAAGATTAGGGTGACTTCGCTGATCATACCTTCTGATAATGCAAGTATAAATTCCAGAATTGTCCACTTTGGCAGGGAGAAACTTAAGCCGCTCCCCTGAAGCAAAGACTCCATTTCTTCTCTCAGTAGGAATGCTTTCATTTGTTTTCAAGTAATACCAGTCCACAGGATAACGGGACCCTTCAGTTTTTGGACATCTGACAATTAAAGCTTCGTTTTCCAGACCCCATGATGAGATACCTACAAATAAAACATACACAGATGGTCCTGAAAGATCATACCCAAAGACCACAATTCTCACACTCTTGACATTTCCATCTAAAAATAAATTTTAAAATGCATCCCATATTGTGGTATTTGGAGAAAAGCTAAGTAAACAATTAAGATCTTTCATGAAAGGCTTTATTGGGTACCACAGATTAATAAATTAGTGTGAAGTGAAGCCTCTCACACTGCTTCAGTGGAAAAGCATCCTTGTCTACCTAAACAAGTTATGTGTCTGTCAACAAATGCCTGTAACGCCTGTTAGGTGCAGGCATTGTGTTTAAATCTAGCTTATTTGAACATCTGGAAATTATTATGTATTTATCACAGAAAATTTCTTCTTTTCAGACTTGTGATGAAGAATAACTGCCTAGCAAAAGATTATTTTTCTACCTGATAGTTCAGCTGGAACAATCAGAAGCAGACAGTTTAAAACAAATGTTCTTGGAATTACTTAACAATTTTTAAAATAGTACAATACTATTGTAGTATTATAGAACTATTATAGTATTATAGAACAATACTTATTACCTTTCACTGCTGTGAAATATATGGGAACTGTTAGAATCACCAAGATCCAAAGCCCCACTCTTGGTTTATCAGTCATGAGCAAGTGTAGGTTACTCATCGTTGAGGTTGTTCAGAGCAACTGAAGACTCTGGAGAGCGACAGTCTCTGCTACTGTAGACGTGCGCAGTGCTGAGCAGGGCTTAGAGCTGGGAAGAGGAATCAGCGTCTCCGATGAGAAATAAGTCACAGTCATGTAGCCATAATTTTACAGACTGGAGATCTTCCAAGAAAATCAATCAATCAACACATGTTTACTAAGTACACACATATCTAACAGCAAGTTTCGGACGTGTATTTATTCCTACTGCACTGTTGGGCCATAGGACCCTTCCAATGGTCAGGCCGTTTCACAAATCTATTTTATCAGTCTCGTGAGAGTGTGCTCAAAGTACCCAAATCAAGAGGAAAGAAAATAAATTTTTATTAAAAAACTTCAAGCCATAAAGTTGAGTAGACTCTAGAAAACACAATATTATATAAAAGCACAGGTATCTGCCCAACACACAATCAAATAATCACCATAAAACAACCAAGCAACAAAGAAAAACTAAAGCTGAAGCATGGCCAGAACTTATCCCAAACTATCCCAAACCCTCAAATATTTTTTCCTGCCTCAGCTTGTCCCTAAGATCCCAAAGGCTCTTGCAGAATAGCTGAAGTTCTGGGAATAATAATCAAATCCTTTTTTATTTTTCTTTCAGCACAAGAATCATTTCTTATACTTTGTCTCTTAAAACCTCAGGAGAGGGATGGAACCAGGGTAGAAATTTAGACACATAAGAACAAACACAGCAACCCTAAACATCTTCAAGAAAGCACAGGTAAGCACAAATTGCTGGTCTTTTCCTTATTACCAACTCCAGGGAAGGGACTGATGCTTACCCTCAACTGAACGGCTGGAGGGGAGCGGCCCCACGCCAACGGCCAAGCTAAGAATAGAATTCGGCTCTCCTGGGTCTCTCCTGCCTGGTGGACTGTCTATGTAGAATCAGCCTCTCTTTTATTTTAAACACTCAAAGACATCTGGCAAATTACCACTCCACCCACCACAAAATTTGAACTTTGGCCAAAATCTATGACTTGTACTACATGTACTAAGAAATCTTGAACTCAATACATAAATATTTAAGCCTAGGGACAACACTGAAATATCTCTTTCAAAACAAGCACTCAGATCATTGCTCTGTTTTAGCGTTAGTTGCTCAAGCTGAATAATGAAGGCTGTTGCTTTTTTCCTGACATGATAGAGCTTTTAGTTCTGAATAACTTGGACATCATGGGCTTGAGCTCCCAGATACCACCTGACACCTCTGTAGATGTTCATCAGAAAGGCTCAGCCAGCTTTGGTGCAGAGAATTCCAAAACCAAAGTGAGGGAATTGGCCATGGAAGTAACCAGGACTGCATGGTTTCTTAGTAAAGCTCTGTCTGCCATCCAGAAGGTGACTCAACCTTTCCCCAGATGGGCTAGATGCCCAGCTTCAAATCCCAGGGCCTCAGCTTGGGTGAGAAATAAATTTTTCACAGAGTTCAGAGAAGCAGAGGATGAGTATACATAAGATGTTTCTTCTGGGAAAATGACAAACTGTGAACTCAAAAAATTCTTTGCTTCTTGTAAAACAAAGATTAATGGCAAAATTTGATGGTATTCTCCAGAATGCTCTTTTTTTTTTTTTTTTTTGGTTTGGTTGAGACAGGATTGCTGACCTGGAACACGTGGTGATCCTCCTGCCTTAGCCTCCCAAGTGTTGGGATTACAAGAGTGTGCCACCACACCTGGCTCACTTTCTTCCCAAATCCTCCCATCTGGGAAGGACTGCAGGACTGGCTCCAGACCAGCACAATAACAGATTAGTAACAGTTTATCTTTAGGTAGAACTTCCTCCATGCCCATGTTGTCTGCAGGGCTAAAGGACAACAAAGAGCCATGCCTTCATTCGCAAAACACCCAGTGAGACAGGCACATTGGTCATTATCCCAGTCCTGCACACTAGGACATTGAGGCACAGCTTTCCCCAGCCACAAAACCCTGAGAAGTTAAAGCCAGAGCTTGAATCCAAACAGCTGTCTCCAAAGACAAGCGTCATCATCAAGTCATGCTGCCACCAGGGATGGGAGAGAGCACGCCACTCTAAGAGGGGTTCTGAGGAAACATTTTGAGTCCGTTTCCTATAGTAACATTGCTCCCACTGTGGCCAGAACCTCTTGGCCCTTCTTACCTACATCGGAGCTTAACTGGCTTTTGGACATGGTATCAAATTCTGCAGGGAAGAGATACCAAGTCATCTGGCTCCTGGGAGATGGACACTGAGATGTCTGATGTAAATTTGAGGACTTGTGTCTGCACGTTGCTCCTCCTGATTCATGGTTTCAACATCGTCCTATCATGCATTTGGGCCTGAGGTCACAGCCTCGGGTCCCAGAGCCTTTGGAACCTGCGGGGGTTCCATGAGCATTGGGAAAAGGTTTGCTACATGAAATAGTACAAACTCACGGTTGTTTTCTATTTGTGTCCTGCAACATCTTCTTAAAATATCTGTTAAAGATGGGCATTTACTTACTAAGCTAGGCCACATATGTGTGGTCTGATGGTTTTAAAAATAAGGTATCCGTCGGAATTTTAAGGTAATAATCAGGAAATTCTGCAGAAGCATTTGACGAAGTCCAGCTGTTGTTGTGAAATAATTCAACCATCCACTGGATAATTAAGTGGAGCTTTTTTTTTCATTCAAAGTACAATACTCTCAATCAAAAAATAATGAAAAGTAAAATACTGTCTGTTACCTGTCATTAGCATCATTCAAATTTTGCAGATTAAAGTGAAAACCCAAGGAGAGGATTGGTTAAATTAATTGACCTTGCTCACCCAGTTGTGACGGGTAAGCTTCAAACCAGATTTTACCAGTTAAAGCTGGACTTTCTGAAACTCAAAGCCAACGTAGGTTCTATTCCCCCTTAGTAGCAACTGAAAATAAGGGAAATTATAATGGTAAAACTTTCCTTCTTATAACTGAGTCTGAGTTATTGAAACAAGTAAGCCAGTCTAATGTACTTTATGCTTCTTCTTTTAAAAAAAGAAAAAACTAGAACACTTTGGCTGCTAACTACTCTAGCACTGTCCAACATAGAATATGACAGTGAACGGAAATAAACAATACGTGAAGGTAAGGGCTTATAGCAAGAGAGTGGAAGCAGCCATGCTTTTCTGCAAGGTAACCAGAATTCTTCCAGTGTCTGCCTGTTGCTTAGGTTTGTCATCAACACTCTACATTTTCACAACTAATCTACTGAAATCCAACTTGACTCTTTTCCCCCAACTTCGGGTTACAGTTTTAAAATCTGATATGTGCCCACATATAATCAACTTCTTCAAAATTGCCCTTGAAAAACCTAACAAGTGAAATAAAACTTCATGGCCAAGGTAACAGCTAGCTGCTGGCATTTGGACAATGGCCTTCAAATATTTTACAAATTAGACATTATGTGAGCCTGTTCATCTGAGTTAGTCAGTGTCACAACTATGTGACAGCTGTAATGCCAAAACATTCCAGAGCTTGCTATCTGTGCCGTCTTACTGTAACTGCACTCAGAACCCAGGAAGTTATTACATTGGACTTTCATAATTTTAATGGGTCAGGAATTCTCAGTAATTCTCACAAGCACAAGCAGGGGGCAGATTTCCTCCCATTCAATGAGAAAGTACTGTTTCTCATTATTAAAAAAATTTTAATGAAAATTTCTCATGAACAGAAAAAGCATTCATATATATTGGCTGATACACGATAGCTTCAAACATGATATGTTTTTCCTGTAAAAAGGTTTCAATTAGAAATTTCCAAGCTGCAAATGCATAGTATAAAACCTAAATGTCACTGTACAAATCCATTATTGGAGCAAACGTGTGTCTATTTAAAACAGAGATGGTGTTTTACTTTTCTCACTGGTACTGCAGATCCTTGACTTCCTCAGCATGGACATTTTCACCACAGAGGTTTCTTTGGGGGGAGCAGGGATATGAACTCAGGACCTTGTGCTTGCCAGGCAGGTGCTTGTGTTGCTGAGCTATATCCACTGCCCACCACCTATTCTGTTGTTGGTTTTTCTCTCAGCTTTTTAGAAACCTAGTACATGTTAGCAGCACATGTAGGTTGCAATTGTCCTGTGGAGTGGGTACCTGTGCATACTCCGGCTTATTTCTTGTTTTTTTCTTACATCCTGCGTCCCCTCCCTTCCCTTTCCCTCCTACCTCCTCCAGTTCCCCATCCTGATGTTCAGTCTTGTTGATACTATTACTCTGAGCTCGTGTCATGGCATCTAATGTCTACGTTTGTTGGGGTGGCTAGGGTCCTCTTCACTGCTCATCTTTATTCTACTTATTTCCCTTGCCCTCTGCCTCACCCCTCGGCCTTTTCCCTTGAACCCCTTCCTTATTGCAAGATGTCCACCCCCTCGCTTCATTCTTTCCATGACTCTCAGCATAGAATTCATTCCCCATGTTTGCAACTCAGTTGCAACAAGAACCATGGAATGAATTCTGTGGCCAGAATTATGGAAAGAATTAAGTTTGTGAGCCAAGGTGCCACTGGATGTATAACACATTTTCTTTCCCCAGTCATCTGTTGATGGGTATACAGGCTGCTTCCAGGATTTAGCTACTATGAATTGTACTGCTGTAAACATTGGAATGCATGTATCGCTGTAGTATGATGTATAAAGCTCTTTGGGAAAGATACCTAAGAGGGGGATTGCTGGGTCATACGGAATTTCTAATTTCAATTCTTTGAGAAATCTCCATACTGACTTCCATAATGGTTATACTGGTTTACATTCCCAGCAACAATCAAAGAGAGTTCCTTTTTCACCACAGCCATGCCAGCATTTGTTATTGTCTGATTTCTTAATGATTGCCATTTATTCTGGAGTAAGATGGAATCTTAAGTTTCTTTTAATTTGCATTTTTCTACTGGCCAGAACTGTTGAGCATTTTTTCATATATTTATTGACCAGCAATCTAAGCATCTGCATATGTGTAATGATTAAATCACAAACAATCTTTTAAGGTTATAATTTTAGATCATTCTATAAAATACACACACTAATTCCACAGAATCAGTGGCTATAATCCACACTTGTCACCCTTTAGTTTGGGTAAAAGCTCTCTGTTTAGACAGCAGTGTGCCTGATTTTCCCAGCATCAAAGTCAGCTTCTATAGTTTCTAGGGAAATTTGAAAATTTGCATGGAAAATTAAAATACTTAGAAAACCCAAAGCATTGTGTAAAAAAATAAGGACAAATTTGGAAAATTTTCGCAATTTGACATTGAGACATAATATAAAGTTATAATAATGGTAACAGTGTGATATTGGTACAAAGACAGATGTTTTGATTAAAGCATCAAGATGGACAGTTCAAAAGAGACATAAATATACACAGTACATCAATGTTTGATAAAACTGCCAATGTAAGTTTACAGGGAAAATATGGTTTTTTCCCAACACATGGTGATGGAAAAATTGGCCATGTGAAAAAAATATCTTTCACATTATGCACAAATATCAAATCAAAGTGGTTCATATTACATAGTAGAAAATCTCCATAAATAAAAATATTTTTATGCAAGATACAAAAATCACTAGTCATGGAATAAAAATAAATTTAGACTTTGTTAAACTTAAGAGCTTTTGTTCTTCAAAAGACACCCCTGAAATCTGATAGGCCAAGCTGGGCCCCAGTGTGAGCTGATCACTCAATTCATGTGGGCGAGCAGCGGTGGGTCTAGAACTCTTGCACAGCACTGAGAGGAGCAGGAAATGGTACCAAGGACTTTGCAAAACTGTTGGCAGTTTCTGATTGAATATCTACCATTTGGCCCAGGAGTTCTACGCACAAAAGTATTTATACACAAATGCTCATAAAAGCTTGATTTTTCCACTAGTTAAATACTAGAAATGATACAGCTGTCCACGGATGTGTAAATAGATAACATACGTTCTCACAACAAAAGAGAAGAAACTACTCATTCATGCGACACAAATTAATTTAAGGAACGTGAGACTGAATGGAAGAGCCCAGGTGTAAAAGGACCTGCTCTTTCATGTCTCCAAACTGCAAAACTAATGATCACCTAGGATAAAAGATGAGGGGAAAGAACTGTCCTGTGAAGGGGCGTGAGGAAGGAACACGGCATGATGTCTGAATTATGATGATCATTTCGCAGACTACACGTTTGTAAGACCTCACTGAACTTCGCTCTTAAAATGTGCATGTGGTAGATTATATAAGAATAAGATAATAAAATAAGATTAAAGAACATCTACCACAAGGTCTAGTAATCCTACTGCTAGTGTTTCCTCAAGAGAATTAAATCTCATGTCCACAAAAGCACAAAAGAATGTGCGTAAGCGCTATATTCACAATACTAAAATGGGAAAAAAGTCCAACATTGCTATCAACAGGAAAAGGAATAAGAAAAGGGGAAGCAAACTACTCAGCAGTGGAAAGGAATCTCCTTCCCAGCCCGGTGCATCCCCAGAACAGCATATTCTGTACCTCTGAGTTCCTTCCAAGGAGAAAATAAAGCCCTTCTTCCCCTACAAATTATGTCAAGCCAAGGACGTCAAACAGAAGTGCACACCCAGTATCCTACATTGCACTTACTTGAAGTCCAGCAACAGGCAAAGCACCATCTGTCATGTTAAAGCCGAAGCGCATCTAAAAATTTGTCTGGAAAGAGATGGGGGACTTCCTGGGAAGAAGAAATATGTTCTGTGCTGTTTGGGGCGGCGACACTGTGGCTGGGTACAACAGTGAAATCTCACTGAACTGAACATTTTAAACCATTGCTTTTCATTGATGGTAGCTATTTCTCAATAAGAACAAAGTAAAAAATAGAGAATAGAAAGTCATACTCTTCCCAAGAAGTAGCGGGAAGGCCCTGGTCCTGAAGGCTGGATTCATGTCTGGGATCTGCCACAGCCTAAGATATCACCACTGGAGGCCCAGACAATATTTTATAATCAAGTTTCTCATAATAAGTGATCTGCCAAGGAAATCATTGGCTCTTTGTAAAAAATAAGTTCAAGCAAAAGTCGTCTTTAAAACTTTCAGACAGTTTGTCTCAAACGTTATCTCCATTTTTTGCATTTAAAATTAAGAGCAAGCAGCCAGGCTTATTTCTGGTTTCCTCGGTGAGAGCAAAGACATTTACAATATTTAACAAGGATGTGGACATAGCACAGGCCCACCAGAAGACACCGCTCCGTAGCAGGGATGGGTCATCCCAGGAGGACAAAGACAGATCTCTGCAAGAAGAAGAAATTCTGCTTCAAATCTGCAACCTAGAAATCCTGCCTCAACTTCCAACCTGCTGCCCTTCAGAATCAGACTTAAGCCTGCAATATCAGCTCTTTTGGGGTGTTTTGTTTGTTTGTTTGTTTGTTTGTTTTCCAGTACCGGGAATCAAACTCATGACCTTGCACTTGCCAGGCAGGCCCTGTGCCGCTGAGCTAAATCCCCAGCCCCCTGCAATATCAACTCTTAATTTAATCTCCAGCTTGTCAGGCTGCTTATGGATTCCAGACTTGCCTGTTTCCAAAATCACAAACCAATTCCTTCAGAGAGATGACAGCTAGCTACCTAGCTAGACAGACAGATAATCTTCTCTTCGCTCTGTGTCTCTAGAGAAGCTACAAGAGTATCTACCAGTGACAAGGCCAGTCAGACTACAGTTGTTTTAACTGTGGTCAACCACAGGTTAACGTTTTCACTTTGATCCCTTGAGCATGACTCGGGTTTTTAACCTCCCTCGTTACACACACTACTGAAAAGCAGAGGTATTTGTTTGCCATGTGTTGCTGACATTTCTGTGAAATGGGTTCACTCATGCTTTCTATAATCCTTTAGCTTGGAAGTTCCAAAGAGCGGGTAAGTGCTTCCTCGGGAACTCCCCTGACTGGAGAAAGGCTGACTCATTACCCACCGCACAGGGTTTCCTCTGGGTAGTTCACCCTGAAGGGCGCAGTAGCAGGTCTGGCAAGGAATTATGCTGACCAGAAGGCAGGGCTCATGGCCCAAGACAGGGCACAGTCCCTGGAGTTGGCACCTTGCACAGCATTGGAAGTGTACTGTACGACATCTCCCTTCAGTCTCCTTTAGCAGGGCAAACAGACACGCACAGTGGCTGCCTCCACACCCTTAGGTTCAAATGTGCTCAAGGAAGTTAGAAGATAGTGGGAGAGAGGCAACAGTCATTCCAAGGGACCAGGTCTAAGTCTTCACCTCTGGATTGTGAGAAAGTGCCGGGCAGGTAGAGGGCTGCTCAGGGCCACTGGCTCATGGGTAAGTAAGGATCTCCAGGTTCTAGCTTGCAGGACAGAAACCCTACCGATTCTGCCCAAGCTGCCCTTTTCAGAGCAAAATGCTGAACCTCGGACTCCAAGAGAGTCTCTCAGATGCCAATCTCTGTTGGAAATAAAAGCTACAGCAAAACACAGAATAGAGGCACACGAAATTCCAGCACTTCTGGGAAAACTAATAAGCAATGCAAATAAGTAAAAATTACCTATAAAATGGGCATGGTGGCATACACCTATATCCCCAGCACTCTGCAATGACTGAATTAAGATGATCATCTTGTAGACTATGCATTTGTAAAAGCCTATGGAACTTTACCTGTGGCTGGACTTCATGTAATTGCAATATTAATACTGTATGTCCTCTTCTATGCTCAGTTTCCTTGACGGAGCTGGCTGAGGAAGGAGCATTATGAGTTCCAGCCCACCCTGGGCAACTGAGCAACTCAGTGAGATCTTGTCTCAAAATTTAAAAAGGATGGTGGGGGGTGGCAGCTGAGTACTAACGCCCTGGGTTCCATCCCCAATACTGCCAAAAAAAATATAAAACATTTTAGGTGGTGAAACGTTTAAGTAGAAGAGTATAGCAGGGACCATCCCTGAGAGCAGTCGGAGGAAGGCACTGCTGGCTGGGTGACCAGCAGAGATCCCGGGAAGAGACGGAGCCCAGGCGGGGGCTGCGGGTGGGGTGGAGCTGTGATGCCCAGGCTTTCCAGACGTCTGGGGGGACACAGGGAGCAGGTCCTGGAAGGGACGGAGGAGTGAATCAGAGGGGCCCAGAGGCCAGGCCAGGCGATCAGTCAGCACTCTGCTCTCACCCTGTGGAGGACGGACATGGGCTCTGTCTTTTTGCTTTTTCTTTTTTTTTTTTAGAATTTCGTATGAGTCCAGGTTTGCAGTGCGTAATGATCACATTCCTCACTGAGAGCTGGCGCGTGTACAGAACACACCTTAATCTCTGCACACCGCTTCCCCTCCCTCTGTCTCCTGGTCTCCTTCTCATCTCCAAAAGATCCAGCTCCCTGTTTCTTTCTACCTAGTAGTTTGCTCTTCAATTTATTTATACTTTATGTTTCTCATGTAAGAGAAACCAGGAGATACTGACCCTTGTAAGTCTGATTTATTTTATTAAATATTATGGGCTCAAGGTGCATCCATTTTCCTACAAATGACTCAAGTCTACCCTTCTTTGTGGCAGAGCGGTGCTCCATGGTGTGTAAACACATTTTATTTATCCATTTGTCTGTTGATGGGCATGCAGACTGCTTCCAAGATTTAGCTATGCCAGGTGTGGTGGCGCACGCCTGTAATCCCAACACTCAGGAGGCTGAGGCAGGAGGATCGTTGCGAGTTTGAGACCAGCCTGGGCTACAAAGTGAGCTCAACACCAGCTTGAGCTGCATAGCAAGACCCTGTCTCAAAAAGAGACAAAAAAAAAATAAAAAATAAAAAAACATTTAGCTATTATGAGCTATGCTGCTGCAAAATGGATGTGCATGGATCACTGTGGGACCCCTGCTTGATGTAGGCACTAGAACACACTAGGTACTGAAAACTCCCTTGAAGACATGGAGAAGAAACAGAGAGACACCAGAAAAAAACAGCAGGTGTGTAAGGTAGGGATCCTGGCTTCTAGCCTGGCCAGTCACTTGTGAACAGCCAGCAGCCCCCAGCGCACCAGCTTACGCTTGCGTTTGCTAACGATTAAAAAGCTCAGACCAGCAAACCACACCTTTATACACTGTTTTATTCCTTTGTCAGGTACATTTAAACGTGGAGATGATCACTGGGCAAGTTCTCTCCCACAGTGCAGCACCTTCCCTTCCTCTTGAACTGTTTGGTGACTCTGCTTCATAACAACTGCTTTCTGTTTTTGTTTTCTTGTTTTTTGTTTTTTCTTCCAGTACCAGAAATCGAACTCACAACCTTGCACTTGCCAGGCAGGCACTTTTGCCACTGAGCTAAATCCCCAGCCCCTAACAACTGCTTTCTGAGACAAGACGGCAGTCGCTTTTTAAAAGTGTCGTATCACAGCCTACCTGTTCATAGAAAGGACTCAGTCACAGCTGCTTGAGGCAGGCTGTACCCTTGAAGGGGAAGGAGCTGTATTTGTGATTAGATAGCATCCCCGCTTCCACAATGCATTTTAGGGAATAATAACTTCAAGAGATTGTGATTGGTTCCTTCGTCAAAAACCACAGGTAATATGCACAATGGTTGGAGCCTGTACTCTCAGCACTTGGGAGGCCTTGCAAGAGGCGCCCTTGAACTCCGGAGTTTAAGACCAGCCTGTGCAACACATTTGAGATGCTATCTCCAGAACACACAGAGTTAGACGGGAGAAAGAGGAAATTCAAGAAACATAGAGCCAAATAACAGATAGATGATAAATGATGATGATGATGATAGATGATAGAGATAGATAGATAGATAGATAGATAGATAGATATAGATAGATGGTAGATAGATATAGATAGATAGATAGATAGATAGATAGATAGATAGATAAAGTTTAAGAAACGCAGAGGCAAACAAATCACATTAAACTCTGTTCCCTATGGCTCTATGAAACTTTTCCTATGCTGATCCTTCTGATACCCATGAAGGCAGAGACTGCTAAAGTTTCTGACTGCATTTCCTTATTTTCAGCTACTTGATCTTAGAATCTTTTTCTTCTTATCCCTCTGTTCTGCAAATCACCTCGCAGAACCTGAGCCCGCTTTGGGAACACTGCATTCCAAGAACACTTCTTCCTCCCTAGCAGTTCTTGCTGAGGTTTCAGGTCCCTGTGTTCAATCGCAGTCCCAAATACTGCATGGAAAATTCCAGAAATAATCCTGATGCTCACACTGCCCCTCCTGGGACACAAATCATCCTCTGTTCAGTGTGAAGAGACCGCGCTCACTTTCCAGTCCTCGCTTGGCTTCCCTCTGCGGGCACCGTGGGTCTCACCCCCTGACCGCTGTCACTTGCCTGTCTTCTGCACCCCACTCTGTACTTCCCCGTGATATCTATGACCTCACATACTCAACACCTGACAGAACACCCTGCATGTTTTCTGGTTTGGTCATGTATATGCATTAGACTCTCTGCAAACATATTTTGAATGAAGAAATGAACGGACTACTGTTGGGGAAGAGTGAAGGTTGATTTCCTCTCCAAATGTATGCTAACTGAATTGAAATCTTTGGCTTCATCACAAAAGTAGAATTGGAAGTAAGAAATCAGCCAGGGATTCCCAGGGATTCAGCTCAGAGGCTGGAGTCAAAAACTAGCCATCAGCTTGACATCAATTAGAGGTCACTGGACCCGGGAAACAGATCCACTGGAAGTGCACGTTTACCTTGAACATCTCATTTGCTGAAAGCATTTCCTTAATGCAAACAGGAGCCAAACCTTCTCTAGCATTATTCATACAGTCACATGGTTCGAGAATGGCTTTGTTTTCAAAATCTGAACTGCGTCCACTTTGCAACAATTATTCACTCTATATGGGGCTTTATTCACTACGTAATTCCTTGGATGCACAACCTCTGTGGCTTCTTCTAAGCGCTGGTGTGGATGTCTGGGATGACCTCACAGAGACTGGTTAGGGAACAAAGCAATTCAGATGAGAAGAGATCACTGCTCAAAAACAAGTGAGGTGAAAATAAAACAACTGTGAACAGTGCAACCCAGAACCAACCACCGGCTTCTGTAAGAAGCAAAGAAGGAGGGGTTCAGACTGAACAGTGTGTCTGTAGCTCCATGCGCAGAGCCGAGGGACCCGGACTGGACTGTGGTGTCCTTAGCATCTGAGGCTGCTGAGGAGTGGTGGATCGAAGACATGTAGGTGATAATGATGTCTGATCTACTAAGAACCCAGCACTAAGAGGATTCTTAGACTGTGCTGAGTGGTCTTTGGAGTGGACAGGAAAAGTAAGGAGTCAGGAAAGCAACCAGGAGCCCCCAGAGCACCCAGATTCCCCAGTTCCTATTCTTTGGGTGGAAGTCCACATGCTGGGAGACCCAGTTGGGGTTCAGAGCTGCCCCCATGCTCGGCGGTGCAGCTCTTGGTTCCTTAGTCTCATTTTGACTTCCTGCACCCGAGAAGGCGCAGGGAAGCCCCAATTCACCACGGATAATGGGCTCAAAATTGGCATCTGCCATCCACTGGGTCAAGGGCAGCTGTGCAGAGACACAGGGACCTGGGAGGGGTGCAAAGTTACCTACCTCAATATCCACCCTCTTGGGGCCTGAGTCACGAGCTATGTACACCTCAGTTGCATTTAGTGGACATCACCTTTCCCCTGCGTCTTCCTGTCCAGCCACCATCCCTCCACCTGCAGCTCAGTCACACAGCCAGTCCTGAGACCTAGTCCCCCACCAGGCTCCTGGTTCATACTGCTGTGGGGAGCCCAGTGCCTCACAGGCATTAGTTGGGTACGCAGCACATGGGCCACTCAGATACTAATGTCTTCCCGTGTTCCCAGAATTATCCTAAGAATGGCAGAACCAGCTGCAGGGAAAGTTCTGCAAACATATTTTGAATGAAGAAATGAACGGACAACTGTTGGGTGAGAATGAGGACTGATTTCTTGGCTCAGGTTGCGGCAGCAGCAGCTCAGCAGTGGTTGGTGTAGCTGCTGCTATGTTATGACAAGTGTGACGAGGACCAAGGTCCCACAGGTGGCGGACGTTCCCCATCTTTACCAGGTTCCCATCAGGACCCCATTTCTCTATTCTCTCCTGAGCTCATCCCGGCTCCCAGCCCCATCCATACCGCAGCGCTCGCCTTTCCAGGTTTCCTCCAAACCAGCAGGTTCCATCCCTCCCTCAGCACAATTCCACACTCCGAGTGCACGCAGACACCCCCTCATGCACCCGCATTTCCCGCATCACCTCTGCTTGGCGAGTCCTGCCGTGTCCCGTCTGTCCCCCCTTGGTGTCAGCCTGGCTCAAAGTTGCCCAAAACACTGCAGGCCTCCCCTTTGCATTTATCTGCTTTTTTACTCCAAGAAAACTGAAATGTGGATGGAAAGACAGATCAATACACACCCACATGGTTGTAAGGCAAGCAGCTTAGCGGGTAGATAAAGGAGTCTTTTCAGGAAAAGCAAGCATCTGAAAACCAAAGACACCATGTTCGGCTGAGCTGCGGCACCACACCTCCAAATACAGAGGCATCCAGGGGGGAAATACGTTAGGACCAAACTCCGTTCCAACAACCGAGTCAGGAGCAGAGAGAACCCCAGCTTCTGCCAGGATCCTGTAACATGCAAAGCAGCAGTTGCAGCAGCCTGTCCGCTGGGCAGAGATAAAAGCTCCCAAGAGAAAACTAATGATGTTCAAGTCTGCCTTCCCCAGGGTTTTACCGCACTGTGGACTCGGTACAGCGCTAACTCCTTACAACCACGGAATCCTCAGAAACCGCCAGTGAGCACTAGCACCAATATGCTCGTTTAATAGGTGAAATGCCCCAGAGTTTAGAAATTAGACAATCTACTCCGAAGCAGGCAGGGTCTGAACATATACAAGTGTGCCTACATCCAGAGGTCCTATCTACCCCTCGGCCAGCACAAAGGAGAGAACAAGGATAAGAGGAGTTGGGGACAGAGGGACACCAATGATTGGCCTTGGATCTGAAAGGCCAGCCACTATGACCACAGGTGAGCAGGCTTCCCGTGTCCTTCCAATGGCGGAAAGAATAAGGGCGCCCGGGCACATCATGTGTAGGGCATTCGGCGGTTTGGTTTATCATGTAGGTGTATTTTCTCCAGTTTTCTGGCAGTGGATAATGAATGATAGATGACAGCGTGCAAAATCACACCTCTGAAAGAGATGGTGCGGTAGATATGCGAACTCTGCCATCTTCTCCTTGCTGTGCATTTCTGCTGCTTCTGCGTGGATCCATAAGTGAGGGGAAGAGAGGTTTCGTCTTTCTTGGTGGGACAGGACTCTTGACACAGTAGAAGAGAAAAGGGGAGAGACTGAAGGGCAGGTGCTAGTCTCATTGTGTTCCAGGCTTGACACAGATGTGATATTTACATATGGTGCATGTCAACAGTTCCGTCTTTCAGATGACTTTAGAGGTTTCTTTTCGTTTTAAATATAATTATGCTGAGCAGAATAAGATGCTTATGTGATAAAATGGACTGCATTAGTATTCATTACCACGGATGACACCTCACATAGACTAGCCAAAATAATATTGACATCAATGTGCATTTCGTAAGAGAAGTAGAGAGGTCAGAAAATGTCCCCCAGTCACACAGCTGGTAAGAGAAACTCAGGATGCGTTGAACGCTTTGGCTGCACACTCTGCTGAGCGCGTTCAGGGAGAGAGGAACGGGGCTGGCAGCCCAGAAGCAAAGCCAGCACCATAACAAAGGTGAAGGCAGTCAGGCATCGCCCCCTCCTGCTCCAGCTCCAGCCGGCCACCCACCTCTTCGGATGGGCTCTCTCTCACACACACACTTCCTGTGGTTCTTCTGATGGCCTGAGCCTGCTTCTCCACCCCACAAACCTCTGCCTCACCCCTTTCGGCCACCAGCCCCTTGAGTCATGACTCCTTCTTCCTGCCCTACCATCTGAGTAAACTCCACCCCCGGATTTTGGTGGATTCCAGAAAGAAAAGACTCTGGACTATAAACCTTCTAAATACAGAATGCAGACTCCCCACTGTCTCCGCCCTCAGTCAGTTCTTTCCTCACCCATTAGACCAAAGTCCAGTACCACGCAAGCCAGATGTGAAAGGACCTCACCCATCCATCACTGGGTTTTCCCATTAATAACATTATTTTTCTCACAAAGGTGACAGTAATAACCATTTGAATGTAAATTTGTATTTGAACATTCTGGCCCCTTCAAAATACACATTTTTAAAAACCACCCCAAAGGCACTTACCATTGGCCAGTCACACTGCAGTTCTTTCTTCTTCAATTTCCTTCCAACAATGTACATCAACCCCAAAGCCAGTTTATCTAGTAGCTTTATGCAAAATATAATATCTGCCCTATCTTTCAAAACCCTCCCATTTTCCTTATCAGTTAAGACACAGGAACCCAGTGACTGATAAAGTGATAGTGAGGAACAATCTGCTCGCCAGGCTCCATCTGCAGGCTCAGCACCTTCTCTCCTCTACTTGCAGCATCTTTCACAGGGCTCCACTTGCAGTTTAACCTTATCTCCACGGACACTCACATGTCACTCCATTTTACTGTCCTTCGGGAGCATTTCTCAGAAAACCTCCCCACACTCATCTGGGTGACAGCCTGTTCTGTGCCCCTGGAGAGCGGGTTGGTAGGTGTAACTTCCCTAGAGCTGAGCTTCGCAGGGGAGCTGTGCACATTTCTGCAGCTCACCTTCCTGTGGGGGCCTGTGCAAACCTGTAAAGATTTTGGTGCAAGTGGGCACCACGCTCTGTGGGCACGGATCTTGAGCGTGTAAGCCGTGGAGACAGACAGGAGGCTTGGAGAGGCCATGACCCTGCCCAGGGTAGTGGCTGGCACAAGGCCAAGCCAAACCCTATAAACCTTCCCAGAACGGAAGTCTTGCCCCATGCCCCCAGCAGGTGTCTATAATAGAGACTTTTACGCACATATATTTCATTAGAATTCTGTATAAGCAAAGTTTAATTGTCTATGCAATTATTTTCCTAAATGTTGGTGGCTTTTGAACAATCAATCTAGATCATCTTCCCAGTCTTCCAGTAAGGAGAAAGAACATCAGCTCTCAACATATCCTGGTTTTTCTCTTTCCAGCTGTGTGACTCTGGAAACATTTTCCAACTTCTCTACATTTCCTAAAAGATGGTCACTGTTGTCGATATCAAATGACTAACCTAGGTAAAGCGTTACCCATGAATACTAACGCTGCTCATATTATCACATATTCATCTCCTGCTCTGCGCAATTACGTTTAAAATTTTTGAAAGCAGCCTTCAGAATGTGTTTGAAAAGATGGAACTGTTGATAACATGTACCATATCTAAATGTCACATCTGTGTCAATTCAGGAACACAGTTTGAGTAGGCCTGACCTTTACTATCTCTCTTTTCTCTTGTACCATGTCAAGATTCCTGTCCCACAGAGACACAAACACCTCTTCTACGTACTTACGGACATTGCACAAAAAAGGCAAAAACATACAGCGAGGAGAAGGTGACAGAATCCAGTTAACTATTGCATGACCTTTATCAGAAGCTTGAGCTTACACGCAGTCCTCTTTCATTCATCGTCCACTGTGAACTGGAGAAAACACACTTACGCAATATGCTGAACAGTTCTTATCAACGCCCCCAGCGCTGCATCAGGCACCCATAACAACGCAGGAGAGGCTGCAACTTCTGACCTCAAGGAACTTCAGATTAGGAAAATAAAGGAAAAAGGATGCGGCGTTTTATCAATCTGAAAGGTGGTGTGTAACTAAGATGCTGGCAACGAGCAGAATTAGTTTGCAAATTAAAGTGGGTTACTGAGAGTCTCTACCCCTTATCAAAAGTGGAAATGTTTTCATCATTCTGCTTTGGTTGAACTATGGCTCTACCTTAATTCTAGATCTCTTGATATCTTTTTCCATTGTCTGATTATTACATTAGCAATATTCAGAAACCTGCGCTACCTCTGCTATGTAATGTATCTCCATTATTGGCATTGACCCACTGACGCACTTGAAATGGTATCAAATTGAATCACAGTAGTTTTAATACCCATATCAGTACTTGTTAAAGCCCAGGGCCAGTGTCCATCACAGTCCTGCAGGGTTAGCATCTCAGTTACTTTTCTCTCGTTGCTGAGACAAATACCTGACATCCAGAATTAAGGAAGGAAAGGTTTATTGAGCTCACAGGTTGTGGAGTTTTCAGTCCATATTTGGTTGGCTCCAAGGCAGAGTGGCACATGGCACAGGGCAACTGTTCCTGGCAGTGGCAGGCAGCAAAGCAACAAGAGCAAAAGGGAGGAGCAGTGGGAAGAGCAAGCTTCTTTCCCTTTCCTTACCCTGTATGCTGCCCACCTCAGGGCAGATGTAACACTCACACCTATAATGCTAGCATTGGACCATGACTCAATCATAAACTCTAGAAGCCTGCCCCATGACTACATGAGGCTTTGGGGGGACATCCAGACACAAACCATAACAGTTAGCAATAAACAGGCTACACTTGATCAAAGATCCAGAGGCCCATGTAGCCATGGGCAGTTCCAGGACCCCTCTTCTGTGTGAGTGTTCTATCTGCAAGGGCCTCGCCTAGTGTGGCTGGCCTTCAGAGTCCTCAGATGAGGTGCCCACCTGCAGGATACACGGCAGTGTGCCGCAGTGTGACTTGTCCTGGGGCCCCTCCACCACCAGGATGCAGCACTCACAGGGAGCACTCCTGAGGAAGGAGACCCCAGACAACAGAAGGTGCGAGAACACCTGTGACAGCCCACCACCCGCAGACACAAAGGACACTCAAAAGTGTCCCAGCTTGATCACTGGGATGAGAACAACAGCTTGGTGCCCATGGAAGAAAAACAAAGTGTCTGAGATAGTGAGGGGTGTGTGTGTGTGTGTGTGTGTGTGTGTGTGTGTGTGTGTGTGTGTGCCCACGTGCAAGTCTAAATGGAGAAGATGTCTTAGCTCTGTACCCAAACCAAAATGACTTACATTCAGGTCTAAAATGTTAATTGTCTTGATCCACACACACTGAACGTTTGTTGAAATATCATATTATACAGTTTTTTCATGTCAATAAAAGTTTTTTAAATTTCACTAAATTGACAAATCCACAAAGTTAGATAGTCTTCCTCTTGCCTTGGAACACTAGTTCCACTCACTAGAAGTACCACAATTAAGACAGCCCAGACCCTTTCATAATGCCAGCTGACTCCTGGGCTCCTTTTCACATGGTTGTTTGTGTCTGTAGTTTCCGTGTCCTGAAGTCCCATCTCTGTTCTGCTCGGTCTCAGCTCAGAACTCAGCCTCCTCCCAAGTCAGCATGAGAAATCTGTTTACATCAAATATCCCCAAAATACGGTGCATCTAAATACAGACTTTCACATCACATGGCCAATCTCACGGCCTCCCTCGGGCCTCACCCCCACCGGGGCTCTGCCCTGCCTTCCTCTGGGGGCAGGACTTGCTCAACTGGCCTCACAGCCTGTCCCCAGAGCTGGGAAGATTGCACCTCTTTTAAAATGGGCTGAGACGCAGACACTGATCTATTTTTCTCTGTTTGCTTTTGGTTACTTTCCTGTCTGCATGATGACCCTTTTCCCCATGTCTAGAACTTTCTGCGCTTTCACCTGCTTGCTACAACCCACCGGATATGTTGACTAGTAAGATACTCCTTTCATCTCCAAAGGAGCAGTTTCTTAAAAAGTAGAAATGTTCTATGATACAAATGTCTGAAAGACGGATAAAGGATTCCCACCCACTATGAAGAAAAAGAAACTATAGGATCAGAATTTTAAGTGAAAGAATTCAAATCAAGCCTAGTAACTCACCAGCAACATTACTTGCGCATAAAGCCAACTTATGTGTCTCTCCCTTGTCCTAGGTCCTCCTCCCCACATTTAATGGAAAGTGATGCTCAACCTTCATTTAGGATTCCACCATAGGGAGTCCGCTCAGATATCCTGTGCTGCTATCAGGACACAAAAGCTCCTGCATTCGGGATACAGTTGGCTGTTCTTGATTTGCTTGGAGCAGGTTGCTTTGATGACCTCCTCCTGTGCTCCTAACACGATCTCCCTCTCCCTGAAAAATTAAACTTTGCCAGCAGCCATGGAGCTTTGTGTGTTTCACATCTTCCCCTTACTCTAGAGTTCAGGAAATGTCCTTGTGTAGGTGAGAATTCACAGAGGTGATTGAGTTGACATTTGTGGAACTGGGAACCATATGGAACTATATATCACCTGGAAAAAAGTAATTTGGTTTTGAAAAATTTGAATGTGATCTTCTCTCTCTCCAAAACAAAAGAATGGAAAGTTTTCTTTAAAATGTTTAGATTTTTCTGCACTTAATGAAGTGCACGTGTCTCTCTCTAGCTCTGAATAGTTGAAGCCCAGGGAGGAGCACATGGATACCCGCCAGTGCTCCCTGCATGGCTGTCTGCACCAGAGCACGTCACCATGAACAACACAGAATGGAAGAGGTGGTCTCATGCCACCTCCAGGGCTAGGTGGCAAGAGGCACACAGGGTCCATCTAGGACTCCCTTCTGCAAGGCGAGCTTCAGAGGGAGCTTCAGAGCCCTCACCTCCTGCCCACAAATGCATGACAAGCTGAGACATGACCCCTCTAGGTCCAGTCAAGTGCTCAGAGGTGATAGATTGTGGCCAACAGCTTGACCACAACTTGGCATGGGACCCTGAGGCAGATCCTTTCACCTAAGTCACTCAGATTCCTCACCGTTCCTGCTAAACTTGAGAGTAATTTGCTACGTGGCAATAGATAGCACACAGCTGTTAGAATATAAGCTATGAGCATTTTCCTTGTGGACTTTTAAGGATATGGAGGTCAGGGATGTGGAAGACCACCTGGGTGACTTTCCCTGAAGGAGGAGCAATTATCTCCATTTTAGTTACCCCTAACCCTATTTCCATGCATTGATATGTACAGAATTGGCTAGGACTTTTCCTTATCCTTTCAACTGGCTTTAAGCAATGCAAATTGGTCCAGCTGAGGTGCTGATGTGTATGTAGTCTTTGAAGCTAAGACAACAGTGCAGTGTTTCGTTGGCCCCCATAGCTCTCAAATAAAACATGTGTGAGCCCCAGCAAAAAGGCGGGTTGCAGAGTCATGCTCCACCCTGTTGGCTGAGATGGAGCCTCAAGATAAGAAGCTATGACTTCCCAGGGCATGAAAAATTACACACCAGAGCTGAAACACTGACCCCAAAACATTAGATACTACCTCAGTTGTGTTAGGCAGATGACTCTTTCTGCAGATCCTTCTCTCTGTACATGGCAGAGGTGATTTCAGGCCTCCTACCTAGCCCAGCTCACGGCACTCACCTAGTTCCCACGATTCTCACAGTCACTCATCCTCAAGCCACTCTTTTCTTCATGAATGAATAAGGCCTGGGTTCAGCCTTGGGTAGAGGCCTTTGTTCCAGATGGCCATTGTCATGGCTGGACTTAGGATCCCTTGGCTCCCCATAACTACAAATATGCCTTAGTGGCTTTATTCTCGCCATGGGTTGCACTGGAAGTGGTAGACTGGAATTAACTCACTAGAATTCCAATAACTTTTCACGAGATTACAAGTATGACTTCCTGGGCTGTGATGAGGACTGGGAAGGACTCTATATTTGGTGCTCAACATGCAGGAACGCACGACCTTCTCGGCACAACGACCACTATCCACAATCAGGTGCTGGCAATCCACTGGACCTGGCGTGACAAATTTAGAGGTAAGCAGAGCATTTTACTAATTACAGTGCTCAGACGCAAGTAGCAAATAGGAGTCTGTTCCTCAAGAGCAACAATGGGGCAATCCCATTCCTTATCTGCAGAAGAGAAAGAATTTAGTCTATTGATTATGAAACTGTTAACTGACCCAGACATTAATGAGCCATCTAAGCAAGTTGTTAGATTACTCCATCAGATAGCTACATTCTATACTTCTTTTCCCAAAGCCAGTACACTGGATCTCAGAGTGGGATAAAACAGGTGAGAGCTTTTGTGTATCTAAAACCCAAAATAAAAAAAATCCACCCACAAACTGTAGCCACAAATGACCTGGTGAAAGGGGCCTCTCCTCCTTGCAATAGAACTTAGTAAAAAAAGCAGACCAGCACCATGTTACTACTGAAAATAACTCCAACTGTGCTGACAAATTGCCTACAAATAAGGTAGTTGAAAGAGAAAAGGACACTGAGTAACCCTAATAAAAGAATCAGACCACCATGGTAATATTCCTCTGAATGGGCCGCTGGAGAAAAAGGAAGCTTGTTTAAAAAGTGCAGGTTACCAAATGAATTCACTTTTGCAAGATATTTGGAAAGAAATGTGAAACTTTTCCAATTTATTCACTCGGCTTTCTTCTCCAAACCCAGTTCAGAAGATGACACCTATGATGCTGTGCTTCCTACAGTCCCTTCCTCCCCCAAACCACAGAGTCAGCTCAGTAACAACTCCCTCCGTTCCCTGCCCACAAAAAGGCCAAAATACACTGATAGGAAATATGCACAGCTTATCTGCTTTGCTGTCACTAAAGAGACAGACCCTGAACACCCTACTCATAAGTGCAGTCCACACACAGCCTTTAAATTTTGCTCTTGAAAGACCTGAGGCAGATGGTACTAGACAGTGGAGCCCAAGCTCCTTAAACTCTTGGTTGTTTGGATAACATAATTCAAGGTTTTCAGTGAAATGTGACCCGTCTCACTCACATGTGTCTGTCCCCCACACAATTCCTACGTTTTGAATCACAAGTACAGATACTCATATCAGAACAGACACAGAGTAATCAAGACAGCCAGAATGACAATCTTAAAGCTGTTACGCATAAAACGTTATCCAGTGTGGGCCGACACGCTGACTTAAACATTCAAGCTTGGGCCCTACCTCTTCTTTTTATGCAGTGTGAAGAGCTTCTACGCCTTGCCTGGATTTCTGTCCCAGAGGAAGGTACACCTAATAAATACTTTACTCAGATACTTCAGAGTCCTACAGAAACTTACACCCAGCTTGTAGCACGGTTGCAAGAGGCCATAAATATGCAGATTTCTCTCAACAGTGCAGCTAGAATGCTCATTTCTCAATTAGCATATGAGAATGCCAATGATAAATGTAAAAGAAGCTTAGCCTCAATACTTCATACAAAAGACTACCTATTCGCATTCAGACCTGCCAAAATATTGGACCTACCACTCCTGCTTCTGAGCTCATGGTACAGGCTATGTCCCAACACCTTGCTGATAAAGTTTGATGCAATTAAATGTTTTAATTGTGGCAAGCAAGGACACACTCACCGGCACTGCCCAAAGCCTATAAAGGCATGAACCCCCTCAGCTGATTTACTACTGCCTAAGCTGTGTCCACAATGCATGAAATGCTTACATTGGAAAAAGTATTATAAATGTAAATTTCATTAAATGGCACACACTCTTGCAGATAAACAAATCGTGTGCTCAAACCACGGCTCCAATAACAATAATAAAAGATGGGTCAGTCAGTACTCCAGTGATTCGAACCTAAGTAAGCCAGTTATACCCAGTCCAAACCAGACAAACAACAGTCCCTCTGCTGGGATGGGCGCACAGCAAAATCTTGCTTACCTTGTTCCCAGGTCCGGCAGACCAATCAAAGTGCAGAATTAGGTTTACCAGCAACTTCTCTCATTGATTTATGGAGAGAGAAAAGCCAAATTTAATTCCCACTGAAATTTCCACTCCTGCCCTTTGCCCGCACATGAACCTGGTAGAAACAAGCCCTTACGCAAGGAACTTTATTTTTCCCAGGGTACTACAGTTCATAGACCTACTTGTGCCATTCAGTTAAATAGGAAATCTTTTACTGGACTGATAGATCCAGGAGTTGATGTCACTGTGGTAAGTAGTCAGTCATGGCCATCTTCTTGGCTGACTCAACCCACCTCCACTGCTTTGATAGGCTCCCCTCAGTGTTTCACAGAGTGCTCTGCCACTCCCTTATGTCAGCCACGATGGACAGACAGGCGTTGTGACACTATTTATTGCACCTCTTCCTGTCAATCTATGGGGCACAGACCTCATGAAAGAATGGGGCACTCTCTTACTTCTGCCCCTCAGAGGTGTGTCCCCCCAGCTAGCAGGATGATGGCTAAGATGGGATATCAAGAAAGCAAGGTTTGGGTAAAAACTTGCAGGCTGTGCTCTTACAATTGCACCTTTAGTCAGATGAAATAGATATAAAATTGGATTTATAATGAAGGCCATTGGTCTTCTCCACAGGAAAAGTTAAGGGTTTTATCAACATTGGTAGGAGAATAACTGCAATAGTACCATCTCAAGCCTACTTTATGACAACTATTTTTAAAACTGCCAGGAGCTATATTAAGTAGAACTGCTCCATTCTTTATTGATCATAGTAGATCCCATTCTAATCTCCCAGGTCTGCTGTCATCAGGTAGTTACAATATAGGTGCTCTTGTAAATCTGGTTTTCATTTTTTATAAAGCTAGACAATCTCCTAAACCTTCTCATCTAAATTCTAAATCTGTGCCAAAGGAATTTAACATTGTCAGAACACAAGCTAGACAAATTGTGATGTCATGTCCTTCCTATGAGCTTATTCCTAGACCTATTCCCCAGCAGTTACAATCCCAGATGTCTTAGAACTAACCAGTCATGGCAAGTGAATATTACCCATATATCCTCTTTTAACAAACTTAAATATATTCATGCCTCTATAGATACCTTTTCACGTATGATCCATGCTACCTGTCATTCGGGCAGACAAAGTCAACATGTCACACAACATTGTGTATCAGTCTTTGCTAATTTAGGAATGTCGCAAAGAACAAAACCTGATATTGGTCCTGCATGTTTTCAGAATTTTCTTGATACCTGGAATATAAAACATGTTATGGGGATCTCCTGTAATCCCCAAGGTCAGACAATAATCAAACACACTAGTCCTAAACTAAAACATCAACTAGCTAAGCAAAAGCAAGGGGGAACCCAGGGTCAAAACCTTGCTACATATGTTTTAACTTTTCTGAATCCTGCTTGGCATGGTATCCAAATAGGTGTTTGGAATGGTTCAACATCACTTTTACATTGGGGCTGAGGGTATGCTTGTTTTCCCACAGAAAATTGAGAGACATTGTGATCATCAGAGCTGCCCTGCAGCCAGAATCCAATCCTCCTGCACAAGATGTCAAGCCCTCTGCAAAGACCTCAAGCAATGAACCTGACAGTGCCTAGTCTGCTGTCCTAGGAAGGCCTGCAGCAGACCTGCATGAAGCTTGCCACCTAGTTGATAGCCAGGGTTTGGTTTTTCACCTGAAAATCTTTTCCTTGCAATGCTTGCTCTCACAGCAACTACTGCATGTATTCCTGTGGTTCAGGGAGAAGAGTATTGGGCCTACATACCTAATCCACCCTTGCTTAGACCCCTTACCTGGATGGACAGGCCCTCAGAGATTTTCCATTCTATAGAGAACAGTAACCCTATATATACTATCCTGCCTTGCCCACAAATTTTAATGCACTTATGAGAACAGACTAAGCTTAATGTTACCTCTCATTTTGTATTTCCACCTTTGTGTGTAGCCCATCTACAGTGAGTTTCTAGCCATTGCATGTCGGCTGTGGATCAGACTTGGAAAGTGCAACTGTCTAAAGGACAATTTGCCTCATTAACCTTAAATTCTATTCCCTCAGATGGTAACCTTGTAAAAGACTTTAAGCATAGCATTCCTATCTATATTCCAGAAGCTCACACCCCTCATTGTGAGGAAGGTGATTTGGACCCTTGGCAGGCTTTCAGAGAGTCATACCATGGACAGGCATATGCAAATTTCATTATTCCTTGGTAGATTGGCCCCCCAGAGGAGTCCTTCTGGGAAAGGATCGAGATTGGCATGAGATTTCCTTTTCAGGCTCTCCTGACTGTATCAAGTCCTCAGAGGCCTTGTCCAGTGTTACGTGATCAGGTAGAGACCTCAATCTTCCAACCCTCAGACTCATTTCCAATGACAAAACTGGGCCTATACAGCATACTTTATGGAAACTAGCCATACCTTTTCATGTTAGATGACTACAGAAGGGGCCTCTGTAGCCGGTAGTTGGAGGAAAAGTCAAAGCAGTATTACTAGGTCATACATATATAAAAGTAAACATATGTGTTTCTGATCCTGATATACTGTTAATAGGGAAGATAGAGTGGCAACAAAATATGTTCTCATGTACTAGTTGCAATTTAACTATGCCTGAACTTCCTTCTAACGATTGCACTATGCCTGAACTTCCTTCCAACGATTCCACAGTAGTGATCATGGGGAGGATGCCCGGAGTTTGGCTTCCGATCAATGTAACAGAGTCTTGGAATCACTCACGTACTTCCCTCTTGGTAGAGACCTTAATTAAAAGATTTAACAATTGGAGCAAGAGGGTTCTTGGATTAATTATAACAGGGGAACCTCCCTAGTGCTTTTTATAGCCAGTGTAGCTGTTGGGTCTGCGGCATTAGCTCATTCAGTACAAACTGCTCACTTTGTCGACAACTGGACAAGAACTGCTGCTGACAGCTGAAAACCTCAGCAAGAAATTCATATAAAGTTGCAAACCCAAGAGAGCATTTTAGAAACCTCTGCCTTTAGATGAGAAATCAAAATGAAAGTTTGCAGTTGCAACAAGGTTTAAAGTGTCACTGCAACATGGCCAGCTTCTGTGTCACCCCTTTACCATACAATAAAAGTCTACCTCCTTGGGGAATGATCAAAAAACATATACAAGGAGCAATCCATCAAAATATTACTATGGATGTAGATGGTCTTCAGAGAAAAGTGCTGTCCATGTCACAACAGACAGCCACATTTGGTACCCAAATTAGAGACTGGGATAAGTTTGCTGATGCTGTCAAACAACTGAACCCATTTGCACACCTCAAGGCTCACTTCCACTTTCATATTAGAATCAGTGTGCTCCTTCTTTTGTTTATGATTCTTCTCATGAAAGTGTGTTGTAGAGGATTCACAACCTGGCCACAACCAGAGAGGCCATGTAGCTCAGCTGACTCTGCTCCGGCTTCTTCAAAGCATAGAAGGGAGAAGAGTGGAGGACTACCTGGGTGACTCTCCCTGAAGGAGGAGCAATTATCTCCATTTTAGCTGAACCTGACCTTATTCTCATGTGTTCATGTGTACAGAGCTGGCTAGGAATTTGTCTTATTATTTCAATTGGCTTTAAGCAATGCAAATCGGTACAGTCGAGGTGCTCCTGTGTAGTCTTTGAAACAAAGACAGTAGGGCAGTTCCCACACCCCCGGCCCCTAGTAGCTCCCAAATAAAAAGTGTGAGCCAGGGTGAGGTGGAATGGAGAGCCCTGCTCCACCCTGTTGGCTGGGATTGAGCCTCAAGATAAGAGGCTATGACTTCCCAGGGCATAAAAGATTACACATCAAAGCACTGACCCCAAAACATTAGATACTACCTCAGTTGTGTTAGGCAGATTATTCTTTCTGCAGATCCTTCTCTGCATATTGCAAAGGTGATTTCAGGCCTCCCACCTAGCCCTGCTCACAGCACTCACCTCTTTCCCGCCATTCTCACAGTCACTCACCCTCAAGCCACTCCCCTCTTCACAAATTAATAAAACCTGGGTTCGGCCCTGGGTAGAGGATTTTGTTCCAAATGGCCATCATCATGACTAGACTTAGGACCTCTTGGCTTCCCATAACTACAAACACACCTTAGTGTCTTTATTTTCACCATGGTTTGCCCCGGAAGTGATAGATTGGAATTAACTCACAAGAATTCCAGTAACTTTTCATGAGATTATAAATATAAACTTCCTGGGCTGTGGCAAGGACTAGGAAGGGCTCTCTATAAGGGATGTGTGCTGCAAAGAGATGACCTCAAGGTATTTTGAGGTTCTGTTGTTGTTATTGCCTGCTTTGTATTCCATTCCCCTTACAAAGCAGTTAAAAACCAGCTTCTACTCTTTCTCAGCAAGCCCCTGGGTGTCTGTGACCTCAGGAAAGGTCCTGTATCCCTGGGGTTCCTGCTCTCAGAGAAAACTTCCGCTCTTAGACATCGTTCTGCAGCTCTTTAAAGGAGTTCTTGCCTCATTGAACCAGATAAAGTATTTTCTGCTCTCATGTCCCACACACACAGCAGCTCTGTGCCCATAGATCAGAAGGAAACAAATTCGCTAGGCCGCAGACACCAGCATGGTGCCACTGACCTCACAGCCTGGGGTCAGAGAGGCCTTGGGGGAGGCACAGGTGGCCACAGGAGACGATGCGTGGACAAAGAGGTGTGAGAGGCAGGTAAGGACGGCGGGTGGGAGCCAGGACTTGACCCAGTGTTCCTGACTCTGAGCAACGCTCTCCTTCCACGGCCACCGCCACAGGAAGAGCTTAGACGGGAGTCTTCCAGGTCCGGTCAGATCTGCAGAGACGGCAGACTGCGGCCAACAGAAATGCTCCTGTAATGGAAAGACGTCGTGCCCTGCGGGCCCTGCTCACCGCGATCTCCAACACACACACTGCCTGAGAGGACGGTAACCTCCAGGGTCCGTTCTCAGTGTCTCCCCTGTGGGACAGCTTTATCCTCCGGGGTCTCAGAGCCACTCCCTGCCTTCTTATGCTGCGGGAGGATGAGAAAAAGCTGCTCCGTAGTCATGCTGTCACTCTCCACCTCTCTCTAAACAAAGCCTATCAGCAGATGAGTGGATAAAGAAAATACGGTATTTACACACCGTGGAGCACTCCTCTGATATAAAGAAGGATAAAGTTGAGTTGTTTGTAGGAAAATGGATGCACCTTGAGACCACAACGTTAAGTGAAATAAATCAGATGCACAGCTTCAATATGGCATTGTTTCTCTTATAAGAAACCTGAAGTATAAAGAATTAAGAGCAAACGAAAAGATAGATAATAAAGACTATAGGGATAGATAGATCTTTTGTAAGTGGTAAGAGAACTAGGAGATGGAGAGAAAGGGGAGGGGAAAGGGACATAAAAAGAAGGCAGATGTGTCACGTACATGTTCCAACTGTTCCTCCAAATGTAATCATTATGTATTGCAAACATGTATAAACAAGAATAAAAACAAACAAGAAGATCAACATTTACCCTCATGGTGCCGAGTTGTCTAAAACCTAGAACTCTAGGAAATTCTCTTTAGGGCTGGTAAAGATTGAAAGATGGCCTTCATTTGCTGACATTTTCCAGTCCTGTAAACACACAGAAGAGCTTATCTGCTGAGGACAAATACAGATCTCTTGAAGCATGCCAAGAAAATTGAGACTTAGGAAAGAAAGAGGGTTATGGAAGGGGGAAACTTGATTTCAGAGAGAACACAAACATGCAGTGCGGGAAGCCGATTTAGTCATCCACTCAAAGATGTTTTGCTTCAGGATCTTGTCTAGTTCTTGTGAAATCAGCTTCTCTAGCTTGTGACACATCTTTCCAAAACAACTTAGTTGCCAAAATACTTGTGTAATATGTAGCACACATTATCGAACAGGTACTGCCGGGACACCTGAAGCCCAAAGTCATCTCAAAATTATTTATTTCTGATAACATAATGTTCACTGAAAAAAATTTAAAATGTACAGAAAATTATAAGTAAAAATACCTCACATTCTAATGCATAGAGACAATCATTTTTTAATGTGTCCTCATGTTTTATAAGAGCATGCATGTTAAAATAATTATAACAGATATATGCACAAATATTATATGTAGGTATATATCAAAAATACAAAATTTTCTGATGTAAAAGAAAGTATGTAAATGGAGAATCCTATCCTGTCCTGTAATTTAACAAAACCCTTCTAAATCTAAATTGAAGAATAAATAAGAATAGCAAATCTAGGGTTGGGTATGTTGCTTGGTGGCAGAATGTTTGCCCACCATGCAAAAGGCCCTGGATGTGATCCCCAGCACCAAGGAAGACACAGCAAAACTAACTTTTTATTAAGTACTCATCAGGAACTTATGAGGCAGCTACTGTTGCAGATAAGGTTACTGAGTCTCTGAGAATGATGTTCTGGGTTGCTGGGAAGCTGGGACTTCAACCTAGGTGCCACAACTGTGAGGCCTCCATATTTAACATCTTCACTGTGTCTTGACTTTCCAGGAATGTTGGGGCCAGCCAGGAAAATACTAAAAGTTTAGAAGAATGTGTGGTCTCTTTTTTTAGGTATTCTTCTCCCTTAGGCCTAGAGTTGTCCAATTCAGGAATTAATATAATGTGGAACGGTCAGATAGCTTAATAGAAAAGAATGAAAATCTGCAAAACAGATTGTTAGTAAGAACTTCTTACACAATTTTTACAACATGCAAATCCCGTCTGAGAGAAAAATAGGTTTTATTTTACTTATTTTTTTTTTTCTGGTACTGGGAATTGAACTCACGCCCTCACACTTGCCAGGCAGGAGCTGTGCCACTGAGCTATATCCCCAGCCACTAGAAAAATAGGTTTTAAATAAATGTTAAACCTAGTTTAGATTTAATTTATACAAATTTTAATATAAGCACTATAAAATATGCAATATAAAAATAAATTAAAATCAATGACAAAATTAAATTCCAAATGGTTTGGAAGTTTAAAACCAAAAGTAAGATTTAACATGGCAGAATAGAGGAGGAATTACTCAAAGAATATCATCTAAAAGCAGGTAATTAGAAGAAAGGAAGGGACATCCTGACGCCAAAATCAACCCAAAACAAGAGACTCACAGATCAAACAACACACAGCCATAAGACTGTACACAATGGTGAAGCAGCCCGCAGGGCTGCCAGTGGGAACTCTGCCTGCACACAGAGCGGGAACCGCCAATCTGGGAAGTTCCCAAAACCAGCGCCATGCAAGAGTATGGCAAATTCAAGCCGCACAGGAGGGATGTGGGATATAAGGCCACTCACCTCTTTTACCTTCCTCCAAAAAGAGGACACTGCAGCCCGGCAGCAAATTTCACTGGCACACATAGGGGCAAGTGAGCAGGAAACTCCTCCCACCCCAATGGTCCACCAGTTTCTTTTTTTTTTTTTTTTCTTTCTCATACACCATGGTAGCTAACAGGAACCTCTAGCGACAAGAGGGTCAGGGACCCAGTGGTGAAGGTAGTGAGTGGAGCAGCATCACCCTTCCTGCCTTGCTCCCAGTGGCATAGAGAGGGATGGGGTAACGTAAGCAGCCTTGGGCCATGGGGGGCAACAAGTGGGAAGTCAGCACTCCCCCTGCCCTGCTCCCAGCAGTGTGAGATGAGTGAGACAAAGCTGAGTGAACAGAGAAGGCTAAACAAGGGCTGGGAGGGGCCAACTGCACACTGGACTGGGGGCAGCCTCAGCTGTCTCTGTCCAAAGATGCCACAGCAGCTGGGGGAGAGACAGAGAAACACACAGGGTAAGGAGATGTGGGTGGGTCACTAAGGGACATACAGAAAGTTTCTGGCTGAAGACTGGCCCCAGCCCACACATCTGAAGGCCAAAATCAGCCCCCCGCAACCAGCATTAATCCTACCACAGACTTGGAAGGGTTTCCCAGCACAGAATTGGACTCTGACTCAGGCACTGCCACAGAACGAAGGGCACTATTTTATTGTTTTGTTGTTGCTGTTTGCTTGTTTTGTTTTCCTCTTTTTGTTTGGTGTTGTTTACATTTACTTTTGTTTGCTTTGTTTTGTTCATCTTTTTTCTCTCTTTCCTTAACTATGTTTCTCAATTTTTTGATATTTTCATGTGAGTAAACATTGCCTCTAGTCTCTCTGGTTTAATTCCATATTCATTTGCTT
Organism: Chinchilla lanigera; assembly: GCF_000276665.1. Taxonomy (NCBI): domain Eukaryota; kingdom Metazoa; phylum Chordata; class Mammalia; order Rodentia; family Chinchillidae; genus Chinchilla; species Chinchilla lanigera. The sequence continues at coordinate 7,802,312 of NW_004955470.1, read as the reverse complement.
TCTCTTTCATTCTTTCTCTTCTGTCCTTGTTTCCAGTTCCCCAAAGCTTAGTTAATCATCCTTTGTCCTTCATCCTTGCTTCTACTGTATTTCTCTTCAATTGTTGCTCTACTTTTTTTCTCCTATCCCTCTTGAATTGCCCCCTGCAAACAAACACACACAGAGGAAAATCACTCTACTAAAGGGAAACTCAAAGCATGCAAGTTCCTGGTTTATGCTGGATTTCACTATATTACTGTAAATCTTGTTCAAATGGTTAAATGTACCAAATTAATAGTTACCACAGTTTGTCAGTTTCTAGTCTGTGCTTGACACTGTTGTTATTGCTAATTGTACTATTTTGGCTAGGGTGTGATACATATTGTAGTCAGTTCTTATCCCTTGTCTGACAACATTGTGATTGTCTGGGAATGTAATCATCACTATATTCCAGTACCAAAAGACTAAGTGCTAAGCCAAGAAGATAGCAACTTCTCATCCCAAATTAACTAAGAAGGTAGGATCTTGGGATGAACACAAAGGCCAAGAGCCAGCTGTGCCTACAAGATATCTCTGATAAGAAGATATATCCTAGGGAAGCCTCAAATTAGTGATAAAGTTACCTGTCATAAGCAATTTATTAGCATTAACACAGAAAACAAGCTGTGTTATTCCCAAACTCAGTCCTGGCAACAAGTATTACTCTGACACCAAAACCAGAGAAGAATATAACCAAAAAAGAGAACTATAGACATTGAATGTAGATGCAAAATTCTTCAGTAAGATACTGGCAATAGCAAACCATCAAGAAGATTATATACCATGACCAAGTAGGTTTTACCCCAGACATAAAGTGATGGTTCAACATACACAAAGTCAGTAAATATAACACACCACATCAACAGAGCCAAGGATAAAAATCTCATAATCATCTCAAAAGATGCAGAAAAATCATTTGACAAAGTCTAATACCCATTCATTATATAAAAAAAGAAAACTCTACAGAAAATTGGAATAGATGGTCTTTATCTCAATATGATAAAAAGCCATCTGTGACAATCCAACAGCCAACATCATACTAAATGGACAAAAACTGAAAGCTTTCACTCTAAAATCAGGA
>NW_004955470.1:7794256-7799903 GCF_000276665.1 Chinchilla lanigera | reverse complement strand
CTGGTACTTTGTGTTCCTTTGTGTAGATCTAGAGTTCTGACTGGTATCATTTTCCTACGCACACAGGACTCTCCTTTACAATGTCTTCTAGTAATTACCTATTGTTGAGGAACTTCCTCACAGTTGTATGCCTGCGCTGTCTTCCTTTTTAAGCCTGCTATGGTGAGGTTTCCTTTTGGCACATTATTCCTTGTGTCCCTCTCTCTGACTGGCTCTTGGAATAGAAATGGCAAACAAATATATGAAAAAATGTTCAAATTCACCAGTCATTTGAAAGATGCAAAGTAAAACAATGCTGAGATTTCATACTCCAGAACGAATGGCTATCATTAAGAAATCAACCAATAAAAATAAGTGAAAACAAAAATTGTAAAGATGTAAATAGATAGAAGTAACTGCTTAGTTTGTAATAAAGTAGGGGCAATATTGGCTAAATACAATGATACAGTAGAAATTATAGTGGCAAAAATTAAGTCAGTTTGTTATATTTGTTTTATACAATAAACAGAGGGCAAGTAGAAGGAGGAAGAAATACAGCGTGTAGTGATGCCAGTGGGAACCTAAGTGGAATAACCATGGTAAGACAAAGCCGGTGCTGGAGCAAAATCACGTATTACAGGAATAAAGAAGATAGTTCATCATGAAGAGGTTCATCTACCTATAGAGTACAACAACCCCAAGTGTTTATGTATCTAATTATGGATCCTCCAAATGTGTGAGGAGAAAAAATGATAAAGTTGCAAGGAGAAATATAGGAATCTTGAATTACCATCAGAGAGGTCAGCATCCTTCTCTCTATAACTGATAGAAAAATCAGTAAGGATATAAAAGACTTGAAGGTACTCTCCATCCCCTTGACACGATTGACATTTGCAGAGCTGTCCACATAGCAGTAGTGGAAGAGTGGCTCTTCTCAAGCGTATTTGGAACATTTATTGTGCTAGAGCTCGTTCAAGTCCCTAAAATATGTCACAGTGAGTTCAAGAGGACTGTAAGCATACGAAGGGTGTCATGTGACAATGACAGTTAAACCAGAAAACTAGTACCAGAAAGATATGTGCAAACTTTGGCAACTAAGCAACACATGGCTAAGTCAGCCCTGGCTCAAAGAAAAAATACAAAGGGAAGCATTTTGAGCTGAATAGGAATAACAAAACAATATAGTTAAATGTGGAAGATGCCACTAAAGAGGGAAATTTAGAACAGTAAATCCCTATGTTAATAAAGATTAAACGTTGCAAATCCATAACCTTGGTTAGGACCTTAAGAAACTAGAAAAAGAACAGCAAAGAAAAACCAAGATATCAGAAGAAAGGAAATCAGATAAACCAGTGCAGAAGATGGTGAAACAGAACACAGAAAAGCAACAGAGAAAAGTCAAGAACACAAATAGCTGGTTTGCTGAGCTCGAATAAAGTTCATAGATCTCTAGATACACTGATTGAGAGAAAAAGAGGAAGAGACAAATGACTGATATTGTGGGTGAAGGAGTTGACATCATTCAGATTCCACAGGCACTAAAAAGGAAATGTGAGCTGGGAGAAAGAACATGTGTGGGAGGATCTCCATATAATTATAGTTTTTAAAATCATTTTTCTTTCTTCCTTTCTTCCTTTCCCCCTTCCCCTACCTTAGTTCCTCTTTCCTTTTGAACAATTTCTTCCTATTTTGCAATATCTATTGTACATTTTGGTCCTTATTTACCCTTTCAGTTTCTCACATCAGGGAGACAATGGGATATTTGCACATGTGAGTCTGATTTATTTCACTTAAAAGTGTGGTCCTAAAGTGCATCCATTTATCTATAAATGTTTCAAGTTTATCCTTCTTTGTAGCTCAATAGTATTCCATTGAGTGAAAAAATCTTTTATCCATTTCTCAGTTGATGGGCCTTTGGCTGTATCCAAGATTTTGCTACTACAAACTGTGCTGCTATAAACATGGGTACACAGATATCACTATGGTGTGATGTTTTTGATTCTTTTGGGAAGATACCCAGAAGGGGAATGGCTGGGTCAAATGGGACTTTCAATTCTAGTTTTTTGAGGAATCTCCACACCATTTTCCACATGGTTGTACCAGTCTACACTCCCACCAACCGTGGAGAGGAGTTCCTTTTCCCCTACAACCCTGCCAGTATTTGTTATTGGCTGACTTCTTGATGACAGCCATTCTTTCTGGAGTTTATAGTCTGTTAAATGAAAGCATTCAGACAGAAAAGAGAATCTCCTGTATGATTCCATTTATATAAATTTCTGGAAGACACAAACTAGTTTGTAGTGACAGAAAGCAAAGTGTGCCTGTGGACAGAATCAGGGAGGTTGGAGGACGGACCTCCTAAGGCCTGGGAAACCTTTGGAAGGTGATGGTTATGCTCATTGTTTTGGTTATGATGACGTCTCCTGGGTGTATGCACATGTCAAAATGCCAGACTGCACAAGGTAAGTGTGTGCAATTTATCACACCATACCTCCGTAAAGTGGTAAACGGACAGGTTTTCAACATAGCATGCTATGTTCTTAACATGCAGGGGTCCACCTGCACGCATGTGCACACACACAAACAGGAAGAACGTGGAGGAAACAGTAACTCCGGAGTGCTGGCAGTGCTTCTCTGAATGAATAGCATGAGGCTCTTTCCTCCTTTCTGCTCCCCTGGATTGACTGTTTCCCACAATGAAACGTTTCCCGTGTTCTGACTTTAATTTGTCCATGTCTGCTTTATCACATTTACATCTTTCTATGAGGTCCAGATAATAATGACTGGAAATGCACCAGTTCACAGGATGGGAGAATAGACCTCTATTACTGTCAGGGCAGAACCCAGAAGATATAAAAATCCAACCATTTTTACTGTTTGAAAACCAAGCACATAGCCCCACAAGCATAGCAGAGAACTAAAATGTCACTCAAGGTCAAACATCCTGAACCAAGGATAAAGCTCAGATTTTCCTATTTACCGCAGGGCGTCCCCCTTTTCTTGTACACACACACACACACACACACACACACACACACACACACTTTTAAGATAGTCTCAATGAGGGAGGATTGGCAAGTTTCTGAATTTTGTCTCTGAGATTTGTAAGGTGCACAGAACTTATTCCAGAGGACTATAAGAGATAATCCAAAGTTCTTTCTACTTTGGGCAGAAGGACACCTAACCTAATTCAGACAATGAGTGCCCTAACTTTAAAGATGCAAGGAAAAGAAACCATAGCAGAGCGTGCTCCCCAGTGAAGGCACGGAAGGCTGCTGTCGCTCACCGGAAAGCCCCTTCCTCAGCAGCCTCTGTCACCAGTCACAACCACTTTACACGCGTCGGTCTCCAGTTCCCTGGGGTAATTGTAAACCTTATGCCAGTTAGGGACCCTCCGACCCCAGGACATCCAAGCCCGCTGTTCCAAGTCTTGATCATTCCATGGGTGCTAACAGCCTGAGCAGCAAGCAAACCCACAATTCATGAATGAAAGATGCAAATGACCGATAAATACGTGTACGTATTCTGTATCCTTATACAACCATGCATTTTAGACATTACATTTTTTAATATACCAAACTTGTAAAAATCAGAGCCTATTAATGTTCGGCTTCTGAGTAAAGTTATTCACTTTCAGGGACCCGTAGCTGTTGCGGGGTCAAATCAGGAGTCTTGAGTGTCCCTCAGGAGGCCACCGCACAGCGACGCCCGCAGTGTGTCTGAGTGTCCCAATGCAGCTCCTTTGTGCTGCAAGCAAGGGGAAACATGAGGGTTTGGATGATGTCACCAAGAGCCTGCCAAAAAAGATGATATCGCATTTTTGAAATGGAGCTAAAGAGTCATCAGATAAGATAAACTTCTTGGTAGAGTGGATTCTATCAGCTGGCATCTGACTGACATTTGCAAACTCAACATAGAGAGGAACTCGGTAGAAACTCTGAACACAGGGTCATGCAGAGATCATCTGCACCAGACCCTCTCCCTTTAGCAGTGGTGACACAGACCTGGTGACTGGCTGGGAAGGGTCCGAAAGGGCGTGGCAGCTCGTGACCAGGTCAGAAACAGGCCCCGGGCTCAGGAAAGGCCATGGGCCTCTTCTAGGACCACAGTTCCACACAGAAGACTTCTGTCTGACCTTAGGGAGATTATCTGAATGTCACCTATTGCACACACATTATCGTAAAAGGGTGGATTATCAAGATTTTGAGTGGCAGAAGTAAGATAATAGTGTAAAGACGTCTAGCATGGTGACTGCAGCCATAGGCCCTGAACTGCTAGCTTCCTCTCCAGCCCTAAAGATATTATCTCCAGCTAACGGTAGACTAACCATTCTGGGGCACAGGTTATATGGGTTCAGTTAGTAACTACATGCACTCCTTCCACCGGCGAAATAATAAAAATTAGAAGACTTGAAGAATGGACAGTCCATGGTGCAACTTTATGTGGTCATTTTAAGGATGAAATCGATCTGCTCCCATCATAGCATGTGCTTTGCATGCTTTGCCTAAGTACAGGATAATTTCTATTTCTGCAAGCTAAACGTTCGTCCTAATGCTGAATCTGTATCAGCGTGATAGTTTAAACTAAATATTTATGGAGAGAGAACCGTTGTATTGTTTGCAAAAGAAATCCCAAGGTTCTTGGCTAACTTCTTTATTCAAGGATCTACGGCCCACAGCACCCGTTTCCAGAGACTGTAGAGTCCCTCCTCCTGTGCCCCGACTTGGCACCGGCCAGAGGCTGCCCCGAGGATGAGGACTACAGCCTGGAGAGGGGTGGTGACAGCCAGGAGGAGCCAGGGCTTCTGCGTGAGCTCATGAACCAGCTCCCGCTCCATCCCCGAACCACCGTCACACAGCAGGGAGAAAACCGATGTTTCATTTACGCCACTCTCTTTCTGGTCTCTTGTTTTCCACACTGCCCGGTGCCGCGGGCATCAGGTACGCACACTGACTTGGGGACGTTGACCGGGACTCGTGATACCAGGTCCAGGTTTCTGGGGACGGTCTGCACTCTCCTCCGCTCTTCCACGAGCAAGAGATGAGTAAGCAGAGGTGAGAGCGATGGCGGCGGTGGGAGGGGAGTTGGGACTAATTCTGAATCCTTCATTTTCCCTTCTCCTTCTTCACCACTTATTCTCCTTTCCAACGAGTTCTGTGACCATCTATTATTTACTGAAGCCCTGTGAAGTCTTCCCAGATTACTTCACTTAGTCCTTGCCGTAAAACCCTGTGTGCATCTTTGGTTTGTGCAGCTCCCACCCCTCCAGGTACTCTCTTCACAGGGTCTGCCTGCCTCATCCTGCTGCTTCCGGGCACCAGCATCCGGGTCCTCAGGCCCGGGGAATTCCGGGGATGTGTAAATACCTCTGCGACAGTAACGGCATCTTTCTGTGGTAGCTGGGACGTGTTCCCCACATCTTCATTCCTTTTGTCATCCTTTCCCCTTCCTCCGTCTCTGGCTCCCTTTCACATTTGAGAAAGATCTGTCTCTCAACTTCCTGTCATCTGTCTTTTATTTTACTGTCTATTTATCATTTGGGTTTCTACTGTAAGAGAAGCCATGTGCTATTTATGCTTGTGTGTCTGATTTATTGCATTTAACATGTTCTTCCTACAAATGGCTAAAGTTTATCCATCTTCAGGGCAGAGTAGTGCTCCATTGTACA
>NW_004955470.1:7787053-7789088 GCF_000276665.1 Chinchilla lanigera | reverse complement strand
AAGTAGGTAGAGATCTTGAAGAGATAGGGATAGGTAGAGAGTTCATGAACAAAACCCAGACCTCAGGGGAAATACTCCAAAGAATTAACAACTGGGACCTCATCTTATCCAAAAGATTTTTGCATTTCAAAAGAAATCACCAACAGAGTGAAAAGAAAACCCACATACTGGGAAAAAATTTTAGCCAAAACTGTCCCTCAAAGGACTCCTATCTAGAACATATAAAGAACTGAAAAATATCAGGCCCCCCTAAATTCAAAAACCCAATCCAAAAATTGGCATCTGAGATGAATACACACAATATTTTTAAAAAGTAAAATGCATATAAAACAGTTATAATGCACAATCTAATATATACTATATAACATATAATACATACTATTCATAAGTTTTCATATCGACATCATATTTATGGAAATGAAAAATGCAAAGAAGAAATGATAATCACCCTGCCACACTCTAAGGAATGTGTGAGAAGTCCATCATGAAATCCACCTACCACAGGCAGCACTGCTCAGAACCAGGAGCCGGTCACCAAGTGGGCTCAGCCTTGCAAGGAACTCAGGATGAGGCCCCAGCCTTGCCAAGATCCCCTCAACACCCGACACAAGGATCTCCGGGTAGCCCCTGCCCCTCCTCCAGTGCTTGCGGAGGGCAGCAGCATGAAGGGCTTCAGTTCTCGACTGCTCTCCCTTCAACCTCCAGCCCAGGGTGCCTACCCTCCCCAAGTCCCTCCCTGGGAGGGAGCCTACCTTCCACCCACCTGTTGCGCCATGGGTGAGCTGCACCTCAAGCTGCCTTTCCCCCTCCGGGAGTAGAGTCCTACCACTCAACTGTCTGTGAGCTACCACACCAGAAGCCCACTGGAAGAGCAGAAAGAGGAAGCCAGGAGACTTGAGTTTGCCCTGCACACTGGGGTTCCTCGTAAGGACTCATAGTCACCTCCTGACATCACTCTTCCTGCACCGTCCCTGCTTCGTCTGGATGGGGTCAGTGTGCTGGTCCTCCGTGGGGTCCAGCTGTTGGACGCCTATGAAATATCTACTGTTCCGCAAAGCGTACTATCAACTTTAAGGGTGCAGCTGGATTGGAGAGAAAGGCAGAACTTCCTGCTCCCTCCTTCCTGCCTTGGAGCTGAAAGCCCTTGCATAACCTCTTGATCACTGGCACAAGGAAAGCCTGTGTCTGTCACACAAGAGGGGAGAGGGTCAGGAGAGGAGGAGGGATGGGTAGAAGGGGTCAGGTGCTGCTGGTCTGTTAGACCCCAACCAACCTCATCAGTAACCGAAGAGGAACAGGGATATGCAGTGTGTTCAAAAATACAGAGAATAATTACATATGTACATTTTAGTATATTGCAGTAAAAGATGCATTGCCATTATTCTCCCTCAAAACACCCTCCCTTGCTTCAAAGCACTTATCCCATCCTTCCTGCCACTCTCTGAAGCCGTTCTGGAAGTCCTCTTTCGAGAGGGTCTTTAGTTGTGCTCTTACAGCTGCGTGGAAGCCCTGAATGGATTAAAAACATTTACCTTCTATGATCATGTTGACTTTGGGGAAGAGCCGGAAGTTACCTGGTGCCAGATTCGGGGAATAGGTGAGTGAGGGCACAGCGTCATCTTTTTACACTCTGCTTTCTGCTGGTGGCATACGGCGGCAGCAGCATTCACTGTATTTTTTACCTCACCTCATAAACGCACTCACCGAAGAGGACTTCAGGACCCCTTCAGAGCTCGGCAAGAACAGTAGAATAAGTGTGTTTGCAGCAAGGGGAAGTATTTTGAGGGGGATTTGCAGCAATGTGTATTTTACTGTAATGAATTTTCTTTAGTTTTAGTTTGAGCGTTCACCACGTTTTGTATCACACCTTAAAGGTGCCTTTTAACTCTCCCCAACTCCTGCTTGTCTGTTCACTGTGCAAAGAGGTCGGCGCCTGTGCCGGGAAGGAAAGAGAAAGGCTGCAGAACAGGCAGAGGCTGGCCAGCCCCGCCGCCGCCTTCGCGTCCCTGCAGTGCCCTGCGGTTGGCAGGGGCTG
>NW_004955470.1:7777351-7786953 GCF_000276665.1 Chinchilla lanigera | reverse complement strand
TTTTTTTTTGGTCTTTTTGAGACAGGGTCTCACTATGCAGTTCAGGCTGGCCTTGAGCTCACTTTGTAGCCCAGGCTGGCCTTGAACTTGCAAGGATCCTCCTGCCTCAGCCTCCCAAGTGCTGGGATTACAGGCATGTGCCGCCACGCCCAGCAGTTGGGCCTTTTCTAACCAAAGACTTCAAATAGATTTGTTAACAAAGTCTGAGCATGTGCTAAAGTAAGTGTGCACAATTTATTTTTCATGTTTTATAGAATTTGTCAGTAAAATGACCTTGGATTTGTGACCACACATCAAGGCAAACCCATGTGGCATATCCATAATCAATCAGGTCACTTTTAAATAGCCTTAAGTATATGGAAGAGCACAGAATGCAGAACTCAGGGTGACTGCAGCCCGTCCTCTGGGACCGGAAGACAGGCACATGTGTGAGCAGTGAGAGTGGAGACCGCGCTGCAGCTTTTTGTGTTAAGGAACCTGAATATATTTGAAGTCGTGGATTTGTAATGTCTAGGAAGCTGACTTATTAGAATAACAGTCCTAGCCGAGCATGGTGGTGCACTCCTGTAATCCCAGCATTCGGGAGGCTGAGGCAGGAGGATTGTTGCGAGCTCAAGACCAGCCTGGGCTACAAAGTGAGCTCAAGGCCAGCCTGAACTCCATAGCGAGACCCTGTCTCAAAAAAAAAAAAAAAAAAAAAAAAAAACCACATAAAACATAGACTAACAGTCCTGAAATACTTTCTGCTTTTTGTTTGTGGCTTTGGTGTGGGGGATTTTTGGCAATGCTAGAGATTGAAACCAGGTCCCTGTGCAGGCAAAGCAGCCACCTACCACCGAGCTGCACCCCCATCCCTGTGTGCTTGCTAAAAAGTTGTCATCAGCTGATTTAGATTTGCAGTTTGAGCTGGAGGCCTTCCTGGGCTTCCACACAAAGACTAAGCTCCTATGCGCACCAGAATCCATTAGAGATTTAAACTTTTTAAGAACGATTTCAAACCCAAAACGTAAATAATTCAAAGAGCAAAAAAGAGAGACAGCCGGAAATAGGGATAGACTTTTTGGAGGGAGGAAGGGAGTCCGGGCAAGCAGAGAGAGCAGGGTGGGAGGGAAAGGCCATGGGAATGATGAAGACACGGTGTGGACATTCACCACTTCCTGCCGTCCAGTGTGGTCATTCTGCAGGGCAGACACATACTAACAGAAAGAGGGGGAGGAGGGAAGGGCCGGGAAAGTGCAAGAGAAAGAATGACTTCGCTGCCTGGGGATGTTTTACTCAAAGTGCTTCAGAGGGAAACTTAAAAGCAATACAAGTGTTTAAATATATTTCTCTTGCTAACTTTATAAATGAGATAACCCAGTGGTACAGTTCATCAAAATATGCTAGACTTATATACCATGCAATGTGATTTCAAGCTGATCATCTGCCCATAATTACCTAGAGTTTTACATTTCTAACTTTGACAAACTTAATATTAATTTTTAAACTAAAAAACATCCATGAATCATCTTTCTACCCATGAAATTGCTCTTGCAGGCAGGCGCATCTGACAGAGCCCCCGAGGACCCAGCAGCAGGGTTTGGCTGTCCCGTCCCTGCTGTGTCACCCTGCGTCTCATTGCTACGAATACGGAAACCCCCAACCCACACTGTACGTAGCAGGGCTGCTCTACCACCACCTGTCCCCGCCCGTGGGCAATGTCCCTGTGCCCCACTCAGCCATAGCTCTGGTTCTGCTGAGTGTTCCGTCGCTGATGGAGGAAGCTGACCCCTCCCTGGGTAGAAGCTCTGTCACATCAGGCTGATGACTCTGCTTTGGGCAATGCCTTCTCCAAGAGCCACCTCAGAAAGGGACAGGGTGACACCTCCCCTAGAGCACGTCCCCCCTGAGCACTGAGATGCACCTCCTAGCCGGCGCTTCCACACTCTGCCTGCCCTGGGAGCTGCAAGCTCCTTCCCCGCCCAGCCCTTTCCTCCTAGGACACTGCCCTTCTTTCTCACTTCCCTCCCTCGCTTCCCTACCCTCTGCCCAGGTCCCCTCCCTCCAGTCAGCTCCTGCCAACCTCTCTGCTTGGCTTCCCTTCTCCATGTTCAACTGTCTTTCCAAAGGTGACAAAATGCTGTCACAGCTCCCTGTTACTCTTTTCTAGTAAGCATCCTTTCTCACTATAGAATCAGACAACTACTACAAACTCAGCCAGGCATTTACCAACTCAGAGTATGATTCCTCTGGGATCACAAATGCCTGGCGGGTGCAAGTGTTGGCCCCCGAGCAGGCTGGAAGGGACCTGTGTGAAGAAGGATTTCACAGGATCAGTGCCAACCAGGAAGCGCCAGAAAGGTTCAGGGCCGAAATGAGATGATTGGGTTGGGATCTCAGCTCTGCTATGAATTAGAGCCAAGCGAGCTTTGAACCTCAGTCTGAAGGACAAAGATGATGACGATACTGGGGGGAGAGGAGTCCTAGAAAGCAGGCCTTGCCCAGTGGCGGAGCTGAGTGACCATGAGGTCAAGACGCAGCTCCTGGCTCATGGACCCCGCAGTACTCTATGAACCAGTACTAAATCCATCAAATTCCAGCTAATGGACACAGAAGAGAAGCATTAGCCAATATAAGCTCTGTGTGTTCAAGGACCCAGGAAGAGTCCCCAGCACCAACACCACCATCACATACCATGGCTTTGGGCTATGCAGGTGCCGGACTGTGAGCCCTACAGACAGACAGAAGCCTTTCGATGTCACCTCTCGGTATGAAGTACGTAGGCACATGGTGCTCTGGGGACAGAACAACGAGCTCCTAGTGCCCTCATCCACACCATGTGAGCCCCACACCACAGGCGCCTGCCTGGGTCACCTGCCAGAGTGGACTCCTGGCTGCCTTTCTGCCCTGTTCCACCTCCAAACCACTGCGTACTTCTGTCCCCAGGGTGGACAGAGTCCTGCCAGGCCAAGGGGAAAGAAAACTGCAGCCCTCAGAGGCTGAAGGCTTTTATGTCGTGATGCTACTTTGGAGAAAGCTCTGCAGCTGACATTGTTCCCACCCACCATGCTCTTAACGTTCAACCTCTTCACCGGAAGGTCATCACCCCATAAGCACTACATCCAGTGGACTCTCCTCAGTCTCTGTCCTCCTTCATCTGTCCTCACCAGTTGTCCCCTGGTCCCCCGCTGCTGCAAGGCTCCCAGAACTCTGTAGTCAGACAAGTCCTGCGCTCACGAGGACTCTAGGCTTGGTACCAGTGCTTCATTCCTTGGGACTGTGATCGTAATAAGAGCACTATGCTACTTCGGACTCTGTGACTGGCGGTACGCTGGTGCTTAGGATTCTGAGATTGTAGTAACAGAGCTTCATTCCAAGGCAACCGTGAGCATAGCAAGAGCGACTGGATGTGATAGCAGGCCCTGCTCCCTCTTCCTGCACGGGGCCACGGGGCAGGGGCAGTGTCGACCTTCATGTCCTCCATAGTGCTGTAATCCTCACGACAGCCCAGAGACAGGGCTGTGGTTTTCCAATCTTTGAAGAAAGGAAACTGAGGTATGGATAAATTATATAGCAACCCCAGGGCACCAGCCTGAGCTCAGATGTGACCTGGTTCCTGATCGCTTCAGCACTGAGGCACTGCACAACCCGCCGAGGGCATCCAACTTGAGTTGCTACTTCTCCCAGCCTCCTTCTGCCTCACTGACGTCCCAGCTTTGCCTCCTCCTCCCTGCCCCTAGAAGTGGAAGGGGTGAGTTCTTACCCACTGTCCCTGGGCCCCGACTCAGCACACTGGAATCTTCTCCTTGTGCCTCACGTCAGCCGTGAACCAGCGCTTTATTGATTCTGCAGCACGTGAATATCCTCCTCTTCCCTCCTGGCCCACAGCCAACGCCCTGCTTGAGCACTCATCACCCATAACCCAGACCATTCCATCGTCTCTCCTCTCCTTTTCTGAATGCTTTCTGTTCACCTGACTCAGTTTCCCCCCAAAATTCATTCTTCAGTATTCAGACAAAGGTAAGTTGGTATCCTCAATTTCAATGAGGTTATTTCCCATGTTGAATACCCTTAAGGTATGCTGATGTGAGAAATAGTGAAAACAAGGCAAAAAATAAACACCAAGACATTTTCTAATGAGCCAGTCTGAGGGTCATCATTTTTGCTTCTAAAGGATAATTTTAACTGATAAGTGGACACAGCTGTTAACTTCTTTTAACTTATCTAAAGCTTTGCTGGTAAATAATTTTCCCATCTTTGATTTGCTTTAGAGTGTTTTTATTTCACTTTAATTTCTTAAAGATATTTTCTTTGGATATAAAAATATACATGAGCAATTATTCTTGCAGTGTTCTAAACTATAGTGCATTTAAGCCATTTAAGATGGTTTGCATTGTTTCTCACAATACAACAATTATTTTCATCAATTTTGTTGTGTGTAGTGTGTTTTGCTCCCCTCGGGCTTACATTTTCTCTGTATCACTGGTTTTCAACACTGGTTAGGCTGTGTCTTTTTGTACTTAATCTACTCATGACCGCTGAACTCCTTAGAACTGTGCGTTTACTTCTTTTTGTTGTTGTTGTTTATTAAGTTGACCGGTACATTTTAGGTATACATAATAATCTCACTTATCATAGAGATGAATTTGTACCTGTACATGACATAGTTTGATCCTTTTCTTCTTTCATTCCCCTATCCTCCCTTCAACCCCTCTTCCTCTCTTTATTTACAAAAGTTTTGCTTCCATTTTTTCCTTCTTGTCTCATTTTTTTCTTTTCCATTCCTCTCTTTAAACAAATTTTGAATTTTTTCCATGACTTTTTCTTCATAACATTTTGTTCCCTGACATTTTAGTTACATGTGCACTGGACTGCTCAGTATTGTCCCCAAATCTTTTTCCCCCATCCTTGTCCCCTCCACAACCACTACAGCCCTTTAGTCTCTATTAACCTGTCTTCAAGTCCACTGATATTTTTCTATGAAGTTAATTTGCAGTTAAGCCCATCCAGTAAGATTCATTACAGATACTGTTAGTACAACAATTTTGTTTGCTTCTTTTTGTTTGTTTCCATATCTCTGTTAGATGCTCTGTCTAATCCTTCACTGTGTTTATCTTCTCTTTAAATCTTTGAACATCAATGAGATGCATCAACATTGCTGTTGCTATTGCTGCATAACAAATTACTCCAAAACTCACCAGATTAGAGCAACCTTTTTATTATGCAGATGGAATCTATCGTTCTGGAATTTGACCAGACAAGAAGGTGGAGGAAGAAACTGAATGGGACTTGGGACTTCTGTATAGGGTCTGAGGCTTTAGCTGGGAAGAATGAAAAACTGGGGATGACTCGATGATGGGGGTGAGATCATCCAGAGCCTGCTCACTCGCTTGTCTGGGCCTAGCTGAGATCACACAGAGACCAGAATCTCCAAGCATGTGGTCTCTACCTAAAGGAAGGGGGCACTGCCTCTTGTGGTTTGCAACACGAGAGCTCCAGCGAGCAAGGCAATAAGGCAGTGCCCTTGGGACCCCACTCCCAAGCCACACAGTGCTGCTTTAATGGTGCTTCTTTCCAGGGCCATCCTAAGCACTCCCAGATTCAGGGGTGTGGAACATGGACCGCCCCACTCCATGGGGATCTTATCAAAGAGCTGGAGCACAATGCTTGAAATAGCAAATCAGAGATAAAGTCACTGCCATACACATGGCAGGGAGTCAGGGTAGCTCAGAAAAAGGTGCTGGCAGCAGAGGTGGAGACAAGATACCTGAAATGAGGATGGTAGCACTTTCTGATAAAACTGATAGGAAAGAAAAGCCTTAATTTTTTGTTACTTTTTCTTTTCTTCTTTTTCTTTGTACTGGAGATTGAACCTGGGGGCTTTGCACTGAGTTAAGCCTCCAGCACTTTTTCATTTTTTTTAATTTTAATACAGGGGCTTGCAAATTTGCCCAGGCTGAACTCAAACTTGCAATCATCCAGTCTCAGCCTTCCAGAGTGTTGGGGTCACAGGTTGTGCCACCACAACAGGCTCTAGTTTCTCGGTTTGTGCAGTCAGCTGGCTGGGGATGCTATTTCCCGTAATATGGAAGAGAGGAAGAAGACGGGCTTGTTCACGGTGTGTTGTGTTTTATTTATGGAGAAGATAACTTGAGTTAGATTTAAAACTGTTCAATTGGGAGGTTCTCTAGGGCATCAGAGCAAAATGTCAAGTAGGCAGTCAAACCTATGAACTAAAAAATAAGAACTAGGGGTAAAAGATGGGGCAGTTAGTGTTATGTGGTAACTCCAACCCCAGATGTGATGGCGCCAGAGAATGCAAAGTGAGAGGAAAACCGGATGAGCATAAAGCTTTGTCCAACACTTGCAGTCATGCAGAGACATGAGTGAGAGGTAGTGGAAGAGCACCAGGAGTTCCTAGAAAGCCAAGGGTGGCTTCCACCCCAAAAGCCAAGAGGAAAGAAGAGTTAGGGCAGAGAAAGCAGTGAGTGTCGAATGCTGCTGCACGCCTACATGAGATGTCTGAGGATCTACTGCAGGGCAGGGATTGTTGTCTATCATGAACTTGTTTCTGTAGCATGAGTGGGAGCACAACGGGAAACGAGGTCAGGGAGAAGCTTGTCTAAAACAAAACAGGAAGAGATGCATGCCTTTCATTCCATGATCACCATCACCCATCTCGGCCAAGTCCTGTGCATGGTCTGCAGTGCTCTCTCTCTTACTCGGCCTTGCCCGAGAAGCACACCTCTTCACACGCCGCCTGCTTCCCAGTAACCAGACATTCTCAGGGAGCCTCCCTGTGCTTCCTTTGCTGACTTCACCCACCATGCAGTCACCGTGGTGGCATCGGAGCCCACACCCCTCACACAGCCTGTCCTCCCCTGCCACCACCTGTAGCCTTACTCACCTCAGGACCTTACCTGCAGCAGTCCATCCTGGGAGTCTTCTTAGGCCCAGGCCTCTGATGCTGGCTTTTGAAGGGCACCTAAGGATGGGCTTCTGCAGAAGCTAGGAGGCTGGCATCCCCAGGACTCCACGAAGTCACCCGCTGCTGTTCTAGCCATTGTCCTCCTCTATTTCTACGTCGGCACAGCTTGGATTCTGAGGTCATCTCCACTGCTCCCCTCCCTGCTTCCTGCACCCCTGTTCCAGCCCCTCCTGTGCACAGGGGCGGGCCCCCTCCTGTTCCTCTGCCCCCGGAGAGCTTCCCCCAGAAATAATCCACACCCGATTCATCATCAGTCGCCTTCTGCTCATGCCCACACATCATGCACATCACTGACTAAAATGGAAAGAGGAAGACTAAGGAGATAGAGTGACTAATAGGTTCCAGCTGCTGCCACCTCTGCAGCCTGACAGGGGTTTCCTGGAGCACAATGTCTGTCAGGAGGGGTTCTGAGACTCCACGCCGTGTGGCCACTGGGGCTCCCTGCACACTGGTGCTACTTGCTGTAAACTGTGAAGGAGAAATGACCTCCCCGCCGAATAGCAGGTCTAAGTGCTACACTCTGTAAAAGCCCCAGGTTGAAAGTGATAGGCCTGTGGTTTAACCCCAAAGAAAGTTCTAGCATATGCCATGCACATTCTATGAATAATGACTTTGCTAATGTGTATTAGGAAGTGCATGATATCATGTTTGTCCTTTGCTCCTTTTATATTTCTAGTGTCCTTTACATATCCGCCTAAAGTTGGTTTTTAGAGCTACATCTGATACAAAGAGCTCTTAAAAAGAATATCTGATCCCAAAACATTTGAATCTGTATATGTGTGTGTGTGTGTGTGTGTGTGTGTGTGTTCTGCTAAAAATGTATACACACTTCAGCATTTTGACATATTAATAAATGTCTGGAAGTTAGTGACCAACACTTTGAGCACTTCCTATAATTGTAGAGGCCAAAGGTAGCTTGTATTATTATCATGATGTCTCAATAAATTTCATATTAAAATATTTATGCAACTTTTCCTTTTCCTGATATAAACATTCTTTGGTGGACTCGTGTGTGTGTGTGTGTGTGTGTGTGTGTGTGTCTGTGTCTGTGTCTGTGTCCGTATAAGAGAAAGGAGGAAAAGGAGGAGAAAGAGAAGGTTAAGGAGCGGAGGAGGTGCTTCTGGAAGGCAAGATCACTGTGCAAGATCGCTCTGCGGGTCCAGTGATGCGAGCTCTCAGTAATATCACAGACCTGAAACTGGTTTTGCAAACATCCCTCAAGGAGTTCTGAAGACTCAAGGTCAGAGTCAGTGATACTAACGTCCATGCTCTCACTGCACAGGGATGACTTCAATTGCTGTCCCAGCAGAACCACAACCACCTCAGACTACCTTAGGTGTCCTGGGAATCACACAGTGACCTCTTGGTTTGACCCACTGCTCTTCTGGAAATAGTTCACTTATGGAAAGTTTCCAACAGATTTCTCAAAGTGTTTTTGAGAACTCTGTAGAGTCCAAGCTGCCAGCACATGGGCGGCGCCTCAAAGACACACAGAAGGACATCTTTCTAATAGGAAGACAAAGAAGAGTTTCCTTCCCAGTTAAAGCAAGTAATAAGAGCCAAAGCTCAGGCGCACTTGCTAAAGGGCAGATACTAGGCATCGTCTGACAGGCACTTTATAGGATATGGAACCTCCAATACAGGAAGGTCAAGTAACTTGCCCCATGTCACAAAGCTTGTTAAGAATGCAGCTGGGATCCAGAGCCCTGCCCCAGAAGTCACATCTGCCTAGCCAGTTGTATAGGTTGTCTCAGACAAGGACTGAAAATACCCACATCTAGACAGAAACAAAAGTAGAAACAGATGTTTAGGTAAGAAAATGAAGAGGTCTTAAAAAGTGTATCCGCTGAAGAATGCTGAGAGGTGTATTTAAAAAACATACAAAACCATAATGTGAACAGGAGTAAAAGGATAGCTTATGGGTTGGAGTGGATCAGAAAGTTCTAGAATGTTCTTATATGTTCCAGGATGACTTGGAATGAAGTTGCTGTAGAAGCACTGTACATATGAAGGAAGTATTTATTGCTGCAGCCCAATACATATAAAGGGACAGTTTCAAAGAAAAGTGACATGGGACTAAAATTGCTCTGTATTTCCATCTTGGTGGAACTGACAGGTATTTAATTTGCTCAGCAACTTCAGGGAAAGAGGGTCTGACCTAGACAGCTGAAAGTCAACTGAAAGTCAAATGAGAGTTTGTCCCTGTGATTCCCACACTGGAGAATTGCACTTGATTTGATTTCATTTCAGTGTACCTACGTGCAGACCAAATGTTCATCTCCCCTCAGAAACTTTAGTCCATTCAACAAAGGCAAGGCAGGAGGCATCACAATCCCTGACTTGAAACTATCAAGGCTACTATGATAAAAACAGTATAGTACTGCAAAATAGACCTGAAGATCAGTGGAACAGATTAGAAGATGCAGACACAGCAGCAAACACACTTAGCCACCTTATCTTTGACAAAGGGACCAAACATGTTCACTGGAAGAAAGACAGCCCCTTTAATAAACGGTGCTGTAAATACTGGCTCATTACATGCCAAAGATGGAAACTTAACCCATTTCTATCACCATGCACTAAACTAAAATCAAAATGGATCAAAGATCTAAATATTAAAATAGAAACACTAAAT
>NW_004955470.1:7769292-7774991 GCF_000276665.1 Chinchilla lanigera | reverse complement strand
CAGGGCGGAATCTGCACACATTTGTCATACTGTGACCATCACCACTGTACATCTCCAGTCCTTCATTTAAATCTACACTGTTCACAGAGCCAATTAGAAGATGCTCCTTTCGATCCTTCATTTGCATGACAGCACAACCAATCGAAAGACTCTGTTCCTGTCCCTCCATTTACATGCAGTCAGAGCCCAAGTGAGTTTTCTATAGGACAGTTTGCCCATGACTATGCAAATGAGCGTCAGACGGGATGCCGGTCCCAGTGACTCACTCGAATGAATGGGGGATAACTTGCGGATTTGGGTCAAGAGACCATTATCCCTCATCCCCAGGGCCATTGTGAGCCTTTTTACTGGCCGGCTGTCACTCTGTAGAACTTCCTTCTTTTCCACCTTCAACAAATGTACACTTTTGCTGCCTTTTTCTGTCTTTTCCAACTCGGTTTAGGCTACCAGCAACCTGGAAAGAAGCCCCATGGCACTCACCACGCAGTAACATTAGCACCCCACTAACCCTCCCATACCAACCAGTGTGGGGAAAAGCAAATTTAGGAAGCTCTTCTCCCAACCGTCCAGTTGGCTCTCAGATCTTGCCCCCAGGAATCAAGTTCCGCTGCTCCTGGGAGATGTGTGGGGCTAGGTTCCCCAGAGCCTCTGGTCAAAACATCTGCACGGATGGATTGATACATGACCTTGTTTTATATGTGTTTCTGCTTAAATACCCCTTACGTAGTATACATTTTATGCTCATTAACGGTGAACTTGTGGCCAACAATGTTGATACTCATGTCCATAGGAGGCCGACTTCACACACGTTTTCTCTGGGAGGTGCATCACAGCTCTCTGGTACTTTGAAACGCTACACAGCACTTCAGCACTATACTTTGGGCCATGTTAAACAGCGAGCCCTGTGTGAAAAGTGTGCACAAGACCTCAGACTGCCCCACCTACCTCAGCAAAGGCCTTGTTCACTGAGAAGACCTGAGAGGAACGCAGCGCACCTTCTCTAACCTCGGCTGGGGTCAACGCAAGTGTTTGTAGCACCCGGCAGACCCACACAGGACCTCAAAAGCCCTGTCTATTGTTTGGGTGAGAAATTCGCAAACTTCAAATACAGAATCCACAAATGAAGAGCTCTGTGGCAAGTTCTCAAGAGCCCACCCATTCATTCCAGACCCACACAGTGAGGCTTTCCAAAGGCCTCAGAAAACGCCTACACTGCCTGGAGGGAGGAGCAGGGATGGAGAAAATACAGAGCAAAGGAGCCCTGGTGAAACACTCCAAGCTGAACACTTCACCCTGTGTGTCCACCTCTTGGCCGCTCCACAAGCCTGTGGTGTCCGGGAACCTGGTTTGATAGGTGCCTTCTCCCGGACAGGAGCCCCTGTCCCTTGCCTCCTCCGCCCTCTGCTTCCGTTCTCAGGGAGGAATCGGGAGTCTTCTTATTAACCATGTGGAACACACACTGTTGCCAGGAAACCGCCAGGCAGGTGACGCCTGAGAGCCAAAGTCCTCCGGGGAAGCCCCGACCCCTCTGACTTGCACAGGCAGCAGCAGCTGGGCTCCAGAGCACAGGTCAGTAGATCCCTGGGATCCACCCGAGGCAGCTTCCTCCCCAAACTCCAGCCTGTGTCTACGGCTTCAAGACAGGGCCACGAGTGGGTCTGCCGGTGCCTTCACTGCTGCCCTCCCAGGGGCCGGAAAGTGAAGCGTGGGGCTCCCTGCTGTGCGAGGTTTAAGGCAGATGCCCTCTTCATGCTGTTTCTCCTCTAGAAACTGTGGCAAAAGCCGGGTGCACAAGGGCTGGGGTGCTCAGGCAGTGGGAGCGGGCAGCACTGGGGGCGAGGCCTACACTATGTCCCTCTTTAGAATAGAAAGGACGGAGGAGGACACAGGACCATTCACAGGGGCACAATGCTTATGGTGCCCTGAGCCTCCTGGCTCCATTGAAAAAACAAAGCTCCATCCACACCCAGGTTTAGAACTGGGATTCACTGGTCAACTTGAGCTCGTCCCTGTCCCTGACAAAGGGGCAAGGGGTTACTTTCAGGTAGGGCTAGCCTGTCACTAAATCAGGACTTCTGATGTATTAAATTTCTTAAAACAAAGCAAGTTTAGATTTTAATCAAATTCTTAGAGTTTCTATGTGTAATTTGCTAGAACTGCTTGTTGGCTTTAGCTGTCTTGTCTACTCAGATCTTGATGTTGGGGGCAAGGCTGGCGCTAAACCATGTGTAATTTTGTATTTCAGTGACTTATCTCCCAGTGTAGGATATTTCAATGACTTTTCTTAAGATTCCCGAGGAGCTTTTACCCTTCAATCCTACATTTCCCCTCCTGTTCTCAGGCTGCTTTCCTGTGGGCTGCAGCAGGCCAGCTGTAGTTTCTTTTGCCATGATAACTTCAAATTGCCGTATGCAGTGTGTTCAGAGTTGGACAATTCCTGACTATAAACAGACTGTGACTGCCCAGAGCAAGGCTTACAAATCAACTAATATTTATAGGATCAAAATAAATAGCCAGGAAGGACTGCAGAGAGTTCTATGTCTCGGGCTTAAGCCTCTCAGCTGAGCCATGCATGAGGTTGTGTTAATTTAACTGCAGTCGCTCATTACATCACTTCTGATAGCAACTAATTTCAGGGATCCAACCTGTGGGTTCAGTCACGGGAGGTGGTTGATTCTTACCTCAGAACAGATAACGATGAATGACCTTATCACACAGTAAGTCAGCTGTCATTTGAGGTTGAGATTTTAAAAGAAAAATAAGAAACCTAAAGAAAATTCTGAAAGATTTGGACTCTAAGAATGCTGTGGGCATGAACACTGAAGAAGAAATGCTGTTCGGTAAACAAAATGAAGTTGTGAAGCAGCTGTTGGTCATGTAGTCAGAACAGGTGCAGTGTTAGAATGTTCATTTGTTTCTTAAAAGAGGATGCATGGACTGGGAGAGGAGAGGGATTTGTGGAGGAGGAAAGTGATGATCCTAAAGAACAGGCTGGAGCTTTGTACAAGGGACAGGGAGCTACACTGGACATAACTGTTCCTAAAGACTGAGAAGAAGTCCTGGCCCCCAAGACAACGAAGAGAGGAACATGGAAGACCGAAGATTGGAGTGAGGTGACTGCCAGGGAGGGATCCCAGAGCCAGCAATGGAAGGGAAGCACTGCCGTCACCTCAACACGGTTCCACACTCAGCAAGACTGGGCGGGCTCCATGTAAGCCATGCCAGGTGGGAAATAAGGGTGAATCCGGGGGTCAGTGTAGAATACTTAAATGTCCTTAGGTGGGTCTCATAGTTGCAAAAACTACATAAAAAGCTGCCTTGACACTTGCTCCAAGGGATATGGTGTGATGGGTGAGGGTCAAGGACTTCAAGGGATGGTTGCAAGGTACAGAAAGGGGTCCCCCAGTGTTGGGGACCGAGCTGGGCGAGGACAACACAAAACCTCCCCATGGCAACAGGCGCAACTCCCTTGTAGGAGCAGAAAGCAATGGGCCGATCTGTGGGAGATCTGTGGGAAAGCAATGGGCCAGTCTGTGGAGTCAGGGGTCCTGAATGGGCCATTATGTTCCTTAACAGTAGCAGGAACTTTGGGGTTGAATCTAGGGCAAGGGTTGGCAGCCTGCCTGACAAATCTGTACTTAAGTTCTTTGCTCAATCAATGAAACCACTGGTTACCTTCACCAGTCCTCCCGACCCCTTCTGTCTTTGGTTCATTCCCTCCCCCATCTCCCTGTTCCCTCTGTCGGAACTGGACTCCAGCACCCCAGGGCAAGGGGCACCCAGCCCTACAGGGAACCCAAACCACATAGTGTTCCTATAAAACCTCAGCAAGTGTGCCAGGTCTTAGCATGCTATGTATTTGCATGAAAAATAAAAATGTATTATCAGAAATCCCTTAGGCTACACTATTCCTTTATGCAGAAGAAGTCCACGATGCACGCTATTTGATTTGAGATAGATATATACAGTGGTTTCTTTGTAGTACAAGGAAGTTTTCCATTTCTAGTGAGGAAAGATGTTTCAAAATTTGACCTCATCTAGTAGTGGTTTCATCTCTGTCACTGCATAAAACCCTCTTGCCAAAGAAATGTCTTCTTGCAAAGTTGGGGATGCCTTTAAATTGAAAGTACTCAATGACACCAAGACACAGATATCACCCAGCAAGGTGGGCCATGGCAGTGTTTCGATTGCTTCAGGAATGCTAAGGTAACTGTTTTATCTTTTCTAGATCAAGGCTTTTTTTGAGGTGTCCTGTTTACTTTTCCTTTCCAAGTTTTCTTTGATTGTTCTTTCATCTACCCACGTGTGCAAATTCAGTGAGTCCACATGCGTCTCTCAGACCTCCCTCCTGAGTCACTGCAAAGGGCAGAATCTCCTATAGAATGGGACAGGAAATGTCTTATGGAACTTGAACCCTTGGGGTTTAAGTCTGTCTCCAGGAGGGGACAGACTGAAGATGTCATAGAGGAAAACAACTGTTCCCAGGGATTCCAAGTTAAGCAGACACACGATGGGACAGTAGGCTGGCTCTGAAGAAGGCCCTCAAGTTATGAATGTGGGTGGTACCATAGTCCCCAGCGTGGTGGTGGTGCACTGGAAAATAATGACCACCTGGTCCACAAGGGTGACTCATAAGGCCACCATGACCAGTGGGGACATCCCATCGGGACCTTCTCCAACAGCACAGGTGCAGAGAAACCAAGCAGTTGATTAGACATCTGAGAAGCCTCCCCGAGTCAGTGAAGCAAGTAGCGTCTGCAATAATGATACGTGCTGGATGTTGTGCTGAGAACTGCAGCCAGGACTGGGCGGGTGCTCTCTCACTGACCTGTCCTCCCAGCCCAAGAAAGAATTCTGTAATGGAAATATGTGTTATTATCTAAGGACTTAATTTTATCTCAAGGCAAGAGTCCATATTCATTTTCCAAGGCCATCACGGACCATCCTTGGGGGAGGACCCCTCCACGGTTGTCCACTGTACTGCCCGCTGCACTTCCAGGCCTTGTGGCAGCACCACAAACACCACTCTGTCACGTGACTGCACCAGTCATTGGCCTGTCGTTCATGTACAGCACAGGCAGCCAGGCAGGACTGTGCTCCCACACCGGCCTGAGAGGCCATCAGGCTCAAAGCATCAGGGAAACAACTACAAAATCCTGTTTCTGAGCAAACAGCTGCTGGGGGATGGACACAAAGACTGTTCCCATCTCCCATCTGTCATGACGATCCCATGTATTCAATAAGGGAAGTCACCTCCAGAGAGTTCGTGATGGACCGATAGACAAACTGTACCAGCTGAAACCCATCCGAGAGCCACAAAGATGGGAGGTGGGAGTGAAACCCTAGCTTCCGAATGTGCCCGTGTGAAAATAACCACACCCTGGAGCAGTCTTTCTAGGAACTGAGGAATTGGAACTGTGGCTTCCTCAGAAAGCCTGTCAAATATGGCTAGGTGTTCAGTGGTACATAACAGGATTGACAATATTTGGGACTTAGAAAAGAATTTCCCAAAGTGAACTTTAACACGCTGAACAATTTGGATTAAAGGGAACTGGAAGGCCTTCGAAACTGCCTCATAATAAAGGTCTCTGTAACTGTCCCTTGTTTCTCCTGCACTCTATCCCCCAAGCCATTTGACTTTAAAAATCCTTGCAGGAAGAAAGCAAGAAAGAGACAAAGAGAGCGAGGAAGGAAGGAAG
>NW_004955470.1:7751042-7768957 GCF_000276665.1 Chinchilla lanigera | reverse complement strand
AAGAATGCAAAATTTAAAATTTCATTAACCCAGGAAAAATTAAACACCAGAGAATGGTCAGGCTTTAAGATAGGCAGGCTATTGTCTGGTGGTCAAGCCTTTCATTTCCCTTAAAGATTATTTATTATGCCTCTGAATAGCCTGCAGCCCCCTTCCCTCTCACCTTTGAAGAACTGCAGTTATGAGGCCCTCTGGGACAAATATGCTTGCTTTTCCTCTTACAAATTCTTGTGATAATCACAACCAGGGCACTTATCCTCCAGGAAAAGAGGAAAAGAATCACAGCCAGTCAAGGTATCTTACAAAGATCCAGAGACATTGTCTCTTAAGCTACCTGTGTGGGGCATCTCAGCTGAGATCCAAACACTAGCTTTTCTTCTACGATTCAAGCAGCTACTGAATTCAAGATGCTCAGTGTTTCCCACACCCAAAGACAGTCCCATAGCATCGAACACAATTTGGGGTGGGGATGGAGGATATTATGTTTAGAAGGGATTGCTGTGGTTCAAACCCTAGCAGCTGCTATTTATTGAGAACTTTCTATGTGTCAGCCTCGAAGTCATGTTCATCTATTAGCCCATTGGATGCTAAAAACAACCCTGAGGTTAAGGTGTTATTGCACGGGAAATTGAGGAACGGATAGGTAAATGTGAAAACCAGGATCAGAGCCTAATCAGTGCAGATGCCACCACCTGCTCTTAAGTGATAAAGCCCATCTAGTCTCTGTGCTTCTGGACTATTTCTCATGAGTCTATTAGGTGAGTGGCTTTGGCTATAAGGTAGGAAGGACTTTAAGTGTTCATCAGTCATGTTAGCAGAGACAGAATTCTGTCACTCCACTGTGTTTGCCTTATGGTGGTGATGACCTCTGACCCCGAATAGTTCATAGATAGGACTTCGCACACCTGCATAGCTGCACGGTCAGCATCTGCAGAGACAGATATGGCGTCTCAAAACATGAGCTTAAAGAAGCATAAGAATCATGACCCTCGTGGAGAGACTACCCCAGAAACGCTTTTCGAAGCAAAAGGTCAGCCTTTTTCTAGAAATGATAGCAGGTCTCTGAGTTAACTAGGTTAGCATTTTAGAAGTCTTTTTGAACACAGAATATTTTGAAATAATATGGCACTGACGCAGTCCTGTAAGCGATTATGAGATGTTTTATACACTGAGAAATAAAGTGTGAAGCAAAGATGGTCTGACGGATGAATTGATTAGCCCGCGGAAAGCTGAGAAACAATTTATAAAGTCTTTTGTATAACAATAATTAAAACTTAGATAAGTAAAACTGTGTTCTTGTTAGAAGAAAAAAAGTATTACAACTATGTGTTGAAACTGTAACAAAGGTAACAGAGCTGGTGGATCTTTAGAGAAAGACGGAGAAAGCTGTCTGTCAGGAAGTGGGCAGACAGAAATCAAGCCACACACCAGTGGCAGCACCCCCTCTTGTAAATCCTAGCATTTTCAAGGATGGCTGCCCACTCTTCAAAGGAAGATTATCTCAGCCTAAGAGAACTGTAGAAGTGAAGTTTAACTTTTTCATTTCACTTTCATCTCACATACATTGCAGAGTAATCGTGCACACGGCAGTGTTACTTCCCTCCGGAAGCACACAGAAGAGCGTTTGAAGGATAACAGTGTCCCAGGAACTGTGCCTGGAAGGAAGGAGTCGAGTAGAGAAAAGAGATGAGCATGAGGAACAGTAAAGGGAAGTCTGCGTTTTGCCCCACAGCGAAATGTAATGCAAACTCTCTCCCGAGTAAACACAAGAGCCAGGTGAAGGCCCCATCCTTAGGGTCACAGCTTCGACAGTCGGGAGTGGCACACACAAAGGTGGGATGCCAGGGGAGGGGCTCCCACAATGACCTCCCCCCCAAGAATGAAGAAGGAAAGAGAAATTGTGTTTCCTCACTTACAGGTGAAATTCGTTGGGTTTAAGTTACTTGGTTTCAGAAGACAAAGACAGCAGGGTGGGGCAGCTCTGGAGCAAGGTGGCATGGTGGCGAGTCTCTCCAGGGACACCTCGGGTGAGAGGAAGAATATTTGTGGGAAAGAGTAAAGCACGGTCCGTCCAATTTTGGATATGCTGATTTTGAAATGCTGTCTTGATCTCAAGATCCTAGGGGAAAAAAAACTCAGCTAAATTATAGGCTCATTGATGTAGGATTTTTCAGGATATGAACTGTAGTTAAAGTCACAGGGGTGGTTGGGGCCCCTGAAGGCAGAAAGGAAAGAGTGAAAACCATAAAAGGAGAAGGATAGTGCCCTGACTAAGAATCACAGACTTCTAAAACACAGAGCGAGTCTTAGTCACTTCCTCCTCACTGAGACAAGTACCTGCCACCCACAGCCTCAGAGACTTTCATTTCGGCTCCTGGCTTCTAGGGCATCAGTCCATAGTTGGGTGGCTCCAAAGCAGCAAGGGCATGGTGGAAGGGTCTGGGGGAGGAGAACTGCTGGCATCATGGTGACCAGGAAGCGGAGAGAGAAAAGAGGAGCCAGGGAGGGGGTAAACGCTTCTAGTCCATTCCCCCACTGACCCCCTCCAACATCGCCCCCACCTCCTAATAGTGTGTTCAGCTCTGAACTCTTCCAGGTACCTCCCCCATGATCCTGTCACCTTAAAAGCCCTAAGTGTGGATATATGAGCATCTGAGAGGACATTTTAGATCTAAACCATAACAGCACTGTGGTACGCAGCCAGGTGGGAGGAAGACAGGAGACAGAAGCCAAGGGTAGAAAAAGCTGTCCAAGGAGGTAGTGGGTAGGACAGTGGTGCCTGGATGTCCACCAGGACGCTCACAGAACCCATGGATTCTTGAACCCTGTGTATAAAACGTAATGCACACAAACCATGTTCCTGGATGTCCACCAGGACGCTTATAGAACCCATGGATTCTTGAACCCTGTGTATAAAACGTAATGCACATAAACCATGTTCCTGGATGTCCACCAGGACGCTTACAGAACCCGTGGATTCTTGCATCCTGTGTATAAGACGTAATGCACATAAACCATGCACATCTTCTTGCACGCTTTAAATTATCTCTAAAGTACTTATAATGCCTAATGCAATGTATGTAGTTGTTCCACTATAATTTTTAGAGAATAATGGCAAGAAAAAGTCTGTTCGTGTTCGGTACAGATACAGTTTTTTCTGAATATTTTGATGTGTGGTTGGTTCAGTGTGCAGATGTGCAGATGGCTACCTGCAGTGAAAATACTGAGACTGAGGTGGAGAAGGTGAGAGAAGCTCCTACTAGCAATAAGAGCAGTGGCCAGTGATCTCATCCATTGTGACTTCGGAGACTTGAAGGTGTCCTGGGCAGGACACAGGGACTGGGAGCGGGTGTTAGACGTGTGAGTGGAGTGTAAGGAGCTTGGTTGTCTGGAAGCAGTGCTGGGAAGACTGATGCTTCCTGGCCCATGCTTCAAAGTCACGTAGAGGAGGGCAGCGGTAGCCCCCACCACAGACTCGGTGGGAGAGTGAGGCCTTACGAGGTCGAGGAGATCCATGGAAACTCCTCTGAGGAATGTTGGGGTGAAGGAAGACTATTCACAATGGAACGGGAGCTATTCTTTCTGCTTCCCCAGCCTAGTTAATTCCTACTGATCTTTTGGGGTTCAGCATAAGTGACTTCCTTGGGAACTCTCCAGGATTGTTTTTTTTTTGTATCTTTTTCCCTTTTTATAAGTTCCCAGACCCAGAATGTTTTTCCTCTTGTGTCACCCCTCATACATCTGTCCATCCACCTGTCCATCCATCCATCCATCCTTCCATCAACACATCCAACTATCTCTCCACCTACCCATTCTCCACCCACCCACTCATACATCCAATCCATCCATCCATATGTCCACCCATCTGTCCATCCCTCCACCTATGCACCTTTCCACCCTCCTATCCATCTATTTATGCATTCCCCACATCTTACTGTGAGCCAGGCGCGCTGACTCCAGACAGGAGCAGTACCCTGAGTCAAGGCCTGGCTGCCCAGTCCCTGGAGTGTCCAAGATGCAGCGAAGAGCCCAGTGCAGATGAGCAGAGAGTGAGGACGTGAGAAGTAGTACTGTGTCAAAGGCTGGCAGGAACACAGTGGGGGCCTCAGTGGCTGCAGTAAGAGCTTTGTTACCCTTGCTCTAGTTGAGCTGAGCTCCTTTAACAACTGGAGGACTGTGACCTAAAATCTTAGGCGTGTTACCCTGGCTGATAGAGCAAGGCGTGTGTCCAAAGTGGAAGCAGGGGCTCATGAGGTGGCTGGGGACTGCTGTGTCATCTAAATGGCAGACTGGATCGTGGTGGGGCCGTAAGTGGCCACATTCTGTGTATAACTTGAAAATACAGCTGGCTGCACTTGCCACTGGATTAGATTTGGATATGAGGCAAAAAAAGAAGAAAAAGCAAAGCCCAAGTTTTCAGGCTGAGCACCTGGATAGGTGGAATCGGAGCTAAGAACAGCTGCAGGCGGGAGAGGTTTGGAAAGAGGCTCCACTGTGAACAGATTAATTCTGAGATTCCATTAGATGTCTGCATGGCGAAGTGGAGCAGCTCAGGGGCGAGGGCCAAGTCAGAAATCTAGGTTTAGGACTCAGCAGTGTACTAGGACTCAGTAGCTAAACTAGAGGAGATCACCAAAATACAGACACCAGCAGAAATGAACCTGGGGTCCTCACACAATAAGAACTTGGGGAGAAGAAAAGAACTTGCAGTGGAAACTGAGAAAGGGGGACCAGAGAGACAGGAAGGAACCCAAGGGTGAGCAGTCGGGAAGCTAAGTGAGAAATATTTAAAGAAGGAATGATAAGTCCTGTCATACACCACAAGCTGTCCTAACAGGATGAGGACTGGGGACAAATCACTGGGTCGAGTAATATGACCTTGTGGTGACCTTGGGAAGCCAGTGTTTTGTGGAATGCGAGGGGTGAAAGCTTGTCTAAAGTAGATTTGGGAAAGAGTGGGAGAACAATGAAAGACAATGAGTGCGTGGAACTATTGCAGGGGTTTTGTTCTCAAAGAGAACAAAGGAATAGAGGAAAATCTAGATGGGAAATGGGGACAGGAGACCACCGTTCCTCTTTGACGGAAGAGGTGACAGCATGTACAGGCTCCTGAGATGCAGCCACAGCCTGGGCGAACTCCTGCAGAACCCTCTGAGCGGTGAGACAGTTTCAGACTCCGGTCCCTGAGCTCTCAGAGGAACAGGGAGAAGGTCACCAGTGGAGAGAGGCAGGGAGGAGCTACAGATGGTTCCAGAGAAGCCCGGGCCCTGGGGGCTTGCTGAAAATGGTGTGAAATGCCCGGCAACCAGGGAGGGTTTCCAAGGGCAAGGCAGGGCAGGAGACAGACTCGGAACCGTCTCCCTCAGGTGCTGAGGTGGTGGGAGATGAGGGGTGAGGGGGGCGAGGCTGTGGCATTCCAGCAACGGAGCCCAGTGGGGACAAGAGGGGCCAGAAGCTGAGCCCTCAGGTCTCAGGGCTACAGACAGAGAGCAGTGGGACCAAGAGGTGGTGCAAAGGCGGGAATGGAGTCCCCAGGTGGCCTGGAGGCAGCAGAGACCACCTGGCACCTGGCATCAGGGCTCTCCTGGTCCCCATTAAAGGCACTCAGTAGTCTGGGAAGGGCTTTTCCCCTGGGGGTGCTGAGGTCCCTGAGGACCGCCCAGCCAGGGAGAACAAGAGGCTGGAGGACCTGCAGGCCACCCCACTGTCTGGGCAAGGGTCACAGGGTAGCATTCCAAGGTCATTCCCAGACACAGCTTCCAGAGCTGTCCTGATGGGGCAGTTGCACCATCAGCAGTCCTGCATGGTTCCCAAGTGCAAATGCCAAGCAGGAAAACATGAGTCAGTCATCAGAACCGGCAGCCTCAGGACACACAGGAGCTGTTGCAGCGGAGGTGACGGGTGAGCAGTCTGGGAGAAGGCTGGAGGTCATGGGTATGAGTGTCAGGGAGTAGCGCTCTCTGCCACAAACCGAGCGGGGCCAGCAGGGTAGGGAGGAGGCCCGGCCACAGGGCTGGGCATGGCTGAGGGCAGGAGGGCAAGGCAAGGTGGTGCCCACAGCAAAGCCCAGGAGAGCCCGGCCTGCACGCAGCCCTCCTCCCACTTGCCCCAGCATGGTCTCCTTCCGGCCTCCTTGGATCCGCTAGACCCCCACAGCAGGACGCGGACGAGGAAGGATGAGGGAGGTCAGTAGGTGCCTCACTCGGCACTGGCCTGTGAAACCACTCTTCTCACTCCAAGTGCGTCCTCAGGACAAGCAATTAAATCTCTTTACATCTCAATCAATGTCTTATGGGGCCCATTGCATTTAGGCAGTGGCTGGCTCTCAGGGACTAGGACTGCGCTGGCAGCACCTTGCCACAGCAAGGAAGGCTCGGCCCAGGCTGGTGAGGTGACTTGGGCTCAGGAGGAGGCCCAGGGTGGAGGGAGCCGGGGCAGCAGAGCTTCATGAGCCCGGCATGGGATGGGCCAAGGCCACTTGTGCTGGGGCTCCAAGCTAGTCCAGGGTGCTCAGGCCCGAGGCCACATCCCCAGGGTGCTGCTGGCCCAGTAGGACTGGGCAGGCAGTGGCCTTAGGTAGCCATGGCAGCCAGGGGCAGGGAAACAAGGCCAAGGGTGCCCCTGACAGTGGCACACTCTTCCTGTCCTGCTGACTTACTGAGCATGGAGGCTCTTGGGAGGGGATTGGATCCTGGGACTCACAGCTGACTTCCTGTTAGGAGGTGAGGTCCCTCGGAAGAGAAGGTCACTGGGTGTGCACCGGAAGGGCTCATCTCCCTCACCTGCTCCTCCCTTCACTCTCTGCTTTCAGGCCACGTGCCGTGAGCCACTCTCCTCCCCTCTGCCCTTCTGCCCCTCTGCCCAGCCATCCTAGGGACGAAGAACGCAGCTAGGACACTCCTAGCCCAGAGGCCCTCACTGTGACAAGGGTGCCAGGCTTGGTTCTCTGAGCCCACATGAAGTTTGAGGTTCGACATTACTTCGACCCATTGCAAAGCAAATCACTCAGAAGTCAATGCCTCCTCCCAGTGAGCACTGCCTTTTCTCTCCCGTCATTGCTCTATCCATGGCAGCTGAGGGCCACGACACTGACCAGGGCTTAGCTAAATGCTTTAGCTTCATTGTCTCTCCGGTTCGCAGGTAGGAAATTTTGTCCCTATTTTACAGACCAAAAATCCAGCACCTGGGGGCCAGGGAGGTAGCTCAGTGGCGCAGCACCTGCCTGACTAGCACGAGGTCCAGAGTTTGATTCTGGTACCCACAAAAAAAATCTGATGCCCAGTAAAGTAATATAAAGTTATGTGTGTTGGTGGAGGGCACGAGGCCGAAACTCAGGTCTGACTCCATGGCTCACATCCTGCATTATTATTATTGTTATTGTTGTAAAATATTTACCTTTGGGGCCATTTGTTAGGGTACGGTGACATTCTTGCTGTGCAAACACCTCCACCAGCTATCTCCAGAGCTGTTTCATCACCCCAAGCCCGAACTCCATCCCACTGCACACGGGCTCCCCACACCCCAGCCCTGGGCAGCCACCACTCCACTGCCTGCGACCCTGAGGTACCTTGTGTAAGTGGGGTCCTGCGGTGTGAGCTGCTTCATGACTGGCTTGGGTCTGGGATCCTCAGCACGCCAGGCTGCTGCTTAGCCCCAGGCTTTGCCTTCACGCGGGGCACAGTGAGCACTGGGTCGTGTGCCCTGCCTTTCCGTGTAAGAGTCCTAACCCCAGGTCACCTCAGAATGAGACTGTAAGAGCAGAGAGGGTCCTGAAGGAGATGCTGAAGAGGAATGAGGCACCAGTCCCCTTGAAATACTGCTTCACTGTCCCAGGCTTTAGTCACCTGCATGTCAAGCGAGACCCGAACACATGGAACAGAAAATCCCACGAGTACGTGGTAAGTTTTCAATCACATGCCATTCTGGGCAGGGTGATGAAAGTTTGGGCCACCCAGCTCCTGCCCGCCCAGGACAGGGATCATCCCTCTGTCCAAGGCTCCCAGGCTGGACACACAGCCTGACTTGAGTCACTCAGTCGCCCCCTCTGTCACCACATCGGCTATCACAGGATCACAGGACAGTCATCCAAGTCACTCATGTTTTACTTTGCTGTGGCCCCAAAGTATAAGACACCAGCAATTTGGCTATGCCAAAGAGAAGCCATAAAATGCTTCCTTTAAGTGAAAAGGTAGGTGTTCTCAATAAGGAGGGGGAAAATCCTATGCTGAGATTGCTGAAATCTACAGGAAGTTACTGCTGCTAATCTTACACGCCTGATTTTTAAATTAAACTTGATTACAGGTGTTTACATAATCACAGGAACACACAGCATGTCTTCGGTTCGGTTTCTGGAATCCACTGGGAACAGAAGGCTCCAGTACATGGATGGGCTCTAACTGCAGTGTGGCTTGTGTTCCTTCAAGAGCACAAGACACCAGGCATGGGCGAGAAGGAAAGCCCCATGAGGACACAGTGAGAAGGAGACGAGCTGCAAGCCTAACATGGATCTTCCTCCCAAGGCCTCAGAGGGGATCCACCCTGCCAGCACTTTGGCCTCGACTTTCCAGCCTCCCGAGCTGACAGAAATAAATTTCTATTGCTTATGCCTCCAGGCTGTGTATCTTGTTGCTCCTCAAGCAGACTAATAAAATAGTGTTTGTGTCACGACACAGAAATATCAAAAACCGGGTGAAATAACCCTAAGTTATTGCAGGCTGATCAAGCCTGCAACCTCCCAAGCGAGTGTACGGTGAAGGCTTAAATAAATCAGACAGTGGTAATGATTTTAGGGCACCAGGAGGGACTAACTCTCCTACAGATTTGCTATTCTCTGAGTTAGCCAAAGACTGCTCTGGGCGGCCTGTATTTATTAGGTTTTCAAACAAAGGGTGAGGATACTCAAGAAAATGTGGGAATCTCTCAGGACCTTGGGAGAATTTTTCCAAGGAGTAAATTATGTCAATCAGGAGAACTACCTTATCTTTAGGTTGGTATTTATTGTACAAGTGTGTGGAGACTGCAGCTGCAGGCTCCTTGTAGTTAATTGGGGTTGGAGCCAAACGACTTCAGCTGTGGCCTTATCCTGTCAGACAAGATGCCTAAGCTTCAGACAACTCACAAATAAACACAGAAAGCCAATTGGTTAATACTAAATCCTACTCAGAGCCACTCAGTAGTGGTCCCTAACACAGGAAGACCCTGGTCACCGAGGGAGCTCCCCCACCTGGAGGGGCACATGTCCCGCCTCATCTGTGATAAACAGCACCGTGGTTAATGGGTGCTACATTCGTGTGTCACACAGAGCCGGAAGTGGGTTTGAAGCCCGCCCCAAGGCCAGGCAGGGGACGATCTTTCAAAGTTTCAAGTTTCCACTACAACAGGGCCACCGGCACCGTGCACACCGGTGGTTTCCGTGGTACCGCTTGCCTCCTTCCCCTCAAGCCACTCCAGTTCTCATAACCAACAGCACCGCAGAAACCCAAGCTTCTGGCACCTGAGTGAATCTTCTGTCCAGCTTGTGCTCCAGGCCACAGAGAGGGGCAAGACCTCAGAAAAAAGTGACCACACGGAGATTAAGCTCCTCCCACCTCCAAGAAAAGTGTATGCTCCCTTCTCAAAGGCACCTCCCTGACACAAATTCAGTTGTTCTCTAACATGTCTCTGTGTTTGACACTGTCACTCATGGGCACCATAATTTACATGCATTTTGCTTTCCAGAAAAAGGAGTAGAAAAAGTCTGCCTTTTGTCTCATGCTAAGATGCAGTGGAAATGCTCAAATGCAGCCTCTGGGAGGGACAGGGAAGCCTGTGGCCTGGGGAGGATTTCTGAAGGGTGGGAGACAGACACGGCCAGGGAAGAAGCCAGCCCTATCTGGTCGGGAGGAGGAGAATCGCACACTGGCTTGGAGGGGCCTCCCGGGAGGATAGAACCCAGAAAGTGGTCTTGGAAATGTGTGATGCAGGTCAGGAAACTGAGCAAGAGGTGGAGGCCCTTACTGCAAGTGAGGCGAGTGTGAGACAAGCTCAGTTCTAAGCTGAAGTTAGTGAAAGGGAGACGTTAGACTCCAGGCAGTGGATGTTTTCATGCTTTGAAGCGCAGGAGGGAAATGGAGGTTGAGAGGGTGGTGATGAGGTCCAGGAGCACAGACTGCTATGAAACTATAGGATAGAAATGAAAAGTTTGGGCTGGGGATTTAGCTCAGCGGCACAGAGCCTGCCTAGCAAGCACAAGATCGTGAGTTCGATTCCCGGTACCGTGAAAAAAAAAAAAATGTGAAATGAAAAGTGAACAGAAGACTAAAAGGGAAAAGTCGGATTCGCAGATTCCAGAGGAAAGAGCTGCAGCTGCCAGTGAAGAGGATCTCAGGCTAAGGGTTGGGGGTGGCTTCACAGTGCTGCTGAGCTAGGTCGGGGTCCCCAGCCAAGTTACCCGGGTAGCTGTGACATGCTCCCCCAAACACAGAGCAGGGCCAGCCTGTGCCTTGGCAGACTGCACTCCGCTGGGTGGACGGGCTCGAGCAAACAAAACTGACCAAACAGGGGCAGAAAACTGGGAAGCCGGCGGGGGGCATTCTCATCTTTGGAGTGTGACAAAGGGAAGTGAACCAGCACCTCCAACAGAGAACGCCTGGTCCTGCGCCTTCCCTGTCTCCAGTTCTGTTCTCCCCGGGAATGCTGATGAATGCCGGCACTCCCTAGTGTGGTCAGGTTCACAGATTTCCACAGAACGTCTGCTCTGGCGGGGCAAGGCATTCCATCATGAATACACACCAGAACAGAAAGAGGAATGAAGTGAACCGAGTCCCTCTCCCCCTGGGTTAACAGACTCACGCTGCCCAGCTGCAGCTGGAAGGCCCGCCACACTGCTGACTGGTCCTCCTACTCACCAAGCGCTCAGTTCCATCTGTTCCTGTGGCATCTTCACATATTTGGCCGAAATTCAAAAATTCATCTGGTCCCTTGCTATGAGCCAAGGGTCTCACACCCTACACATCCTAGTTGAGAAAGCAGACACCAAGCAACACACCACTCTTTCTAAACCGGGCATTTCCCATGGTCTCCACCCACCTTTGCCCTCCTCACTCCTCTCTGAGAAACACAAGCCTCCTTTGCATGGGTGCAGATCTCATCTCTCCATCCTCTGGGCCCCCGATGCAGTCAGACCTTTCTTGTTTGTTTGTGTTTGTTTGTTTTTCTTCCGGAACTAGGAACCAAACTCACGACCTTGCGCTTGCCAGGCAGGCACTTTGCCGCTGAGCTAAATCCCCAGCCCCGCAGTCAGACCTTTCTAAGGAGCTGACCAGCCAGCCGCGTGTCCCTGCCAGTGTCTGTCGCCCTCACACCCAGTCTCCAAGGATGTTCCAGCCTCTCCCACCATAACGGAAGTCCCTGATCTTCACTTTCCTATGGCGCCGCCACTCCTCTCACCTTCCTTTCCTTGCCCAGACTCTTACTGAGCCCACTAACCGCCACCCTTGGGAGCCTTAGGGTCCAGCGCATGTGACGTCACTGTATTCATCAAAAGGATGCAACACCTCCCAACTCGCTTGCTGATGGCATCTTCTCTGTTCTCACTGGTTCTCCACTCGTACCATCTGACACCTTGACCACTTCCTCCCTGACACGTCACTCTGGGCCCCCCGTACCCATTCCATTCTTGGTTTCCATTAGTGGGGTTTCTTCAAGGATTCCTCCAGACCCAGGCATCCTCCAAAAGCTGTGCTCTCTTCAGCCCCACGATTCCCACGGCCTCCCACAACTTCAGCTATGGGCACATGCGGAGGCCTTCAAGACCCATTGCAATGGGTCCTTCTGCCACCTCTCCAGATCCTGCAACTTGCCTCAAGCTACCTACACAGGTCCATCAGACCTGTCCACTCCTTTCATAACTCACAGTTTCTGCCAGGATTCAGGCTACAGTGTCTCTCACCTGGACCATAAGAATAACTTCCCAATGATCCTCCATATTTACCCTTATCAAGTGCACTCAGGGTAACCTCCTCCTCCAAAACCCAAACGTGGTTCACCCAGACCCACCCAGTGGGTCTAAGCCCACTGCTTGAAAGTCTTCACTCTCAGCGTGTGTTCCTCATGAATGAGCTGGAAGACTCTGGGAACATGATCTACCTTCTTTGAGCCTCTATGTCCCCCCTCACGGCACTGTTGTAGGAACAGCTGTCCAGGTTGGGCAGCCCTGGGGTGTAGCCTGCTGCCGCCGCAAGCCCAAGCTAAAATCTAATGCCTCCTCCAGTCACTGCAGGTCCCATGGCCTGGGCTGTGGCTGAGTCTGGGAGGAGGAGGAATCACGCCTTCCTTACTTCGCGCAGAGGCAGAGGACTAGGGCTTCCCTGGATTTCCTCCTGGACACAGGTACACAGCGCATGTATACCCACTCCTATAGCCCATACCTGTCACTCAGAAGCAAACCTACTTTTCCCAAATATGGCACAAGCAGTAACAGCGTTTATGTTCCCAGGCGCTTTGGAAACGGGCACTCTCCGTTCTCTCCTAGGTGAGCCGTCTCTTCCCCAAGGCTCCTCGTCGGGGAGGCCCATGCCTCCCACTTGGAACTCGCCTGTGATGAAACATCTTCACTGAGCATGTGCCACCTGGGTTAGATCCTACCTGTGGTCAGGAACCCGTCTCCCTGTGTTGCTTTGGGTGTTCCCAGGGGCAGGAAGCAGGCTTGTGCCCACTTGTGTTTGCTGGTTTGAGCTCAGAACTTCTCAAAACCTGTACTGGGGACTCAGCTATCTCTGGAAGTAGTTTGGAAGTCAAAAGGCCAGAGGTGACAGAAGATTGAAGGGATAGATATGTGTACTTGGAAGTACAAAGAGTAGAGAGTACTTTTTAAATAACCCTCATGAAAGCAATAATGTGCAGTGGCCATAGAAAAATACAGAGAAGAAAAAGGAAGAGAAATCAAAATTATTGTTAACCTTCTCAGTCAGAGATAACGGTTAGATGGTCGTCATTCAGTTTTATAATTTTGCCAATGTAGGGTTATTTTATTTTGTACCTTTGAACTTAATATACCAGGAGTGCTTTCCCATGGTGTAAAATTTTTCTGTAGTATTATTATTTTAATGTCTACAGAGCTTGGCATTAGATGATTGTGCTGTAATTTATTTAAACATTCTCTAGCATTCATTTTTTTTCTCTATTTATGTAATTATGTAGTCAACATTATCATAACTAAATATCTGGCACAACTTTATAGTTTTCCCCCTAAATCCACAAAGGATGAGTTCCAGGACTTCTGGAGAACACCCAAATCCAGGGATGTTCAAACCTGTCACACAAAATGATGTCATGTTTGCGTAGAACCTGTGAACATCTATCATGATATCATGTTTGCATAGAGCCTGTGCGCATCCACCTGCATACTTAATATCATCTGTAAACTACTCATGATGCCTAATGCAATATAGATGAAGCGTAAGTAGCTGTCATACTGTACTGCTTAGGGAACTGTGACAAGGAAAGCGGGTTATGCATATTTGATATAAATACAGTTTTCCCAAAATATATTTGATGCACAGTTGGTTGAATCCACAGATGTGCAGCCCGTGGGTATACAGGGTTCACCATAATTCTCTCAAGAAAAGTGGCTAGGTACAGGGGTATCTCAGTTCATGAACTCAATTCCTTCTACAGATCTGGTCACAAACCAAGTTGGACAAGAAACAAATCAAATTCAATGGTTAAGTTCAATGTTGACCTTATGGGGAAATTTTATTTGGTTCTCATTCAACTCAGTTTGTGACCAGAATTGTGGAAAGAATTAAATTCATGAACTAAGGCACTGCTGCATCTTCCCCAAAAGACATCGCGTTACAGTGATCCATGCATGCCAGGTGTGCAGCAGCACACATCACAAGAGCTAAATCTCAGAAGTGGCCTGTGTGTCCATCAACACCTGAGTGGACAAAGAAAGTGTGGAGCACTACTCTCCCATTAAGAAGGATAAACATGAGCCGTTTATAGGAAAATGGATGCACCTTGAGACTATAATGTTAAGTGAAATAAACCAGACACAAGTTTAAATATCATATAGTTTCTCTTATATGAGAAACCCAAAATATAAATAAAAAGCAAAATAAAAGGTAGATAATAGGAAGTAGGGAGATAGAACTTTCTCAAATGAAAGGGCGATCATGAGATGAGGGAGGAGGAGAATGGAGGGAAAGGAGTTGAAAGAGGAGTGAGGATGTGTTCTGTACATGCAAGGAACGTAAACACCATTGGACTGCGAGTATGTACCAATAAAAATAAAAGCAAACTGTGTCAGAACACACACACACACAAAAGAATAAGTAGCTAGAAATAGAGCTGCTAGATCAAAGGTCAGGCTTCTTAAAGGTTCTCGGCACTCGTCGATAACTTGGTCCTTAGAGTCAGGGTCCCCACTCCTGGAGACCAAAGTCACAGCCCTCACCAAGATGGTGTCACTGGACCCCAGAGCTTCTATACCAGAAACACCGGAAGGTGATGTGCACAGGGTCCCGCACTGGCCATGGGCGGGACTAGCGGGGCCTTAGCATGTCCTCAGTCTCCCTGGTCACTGTTCCATGCCGCCAGGGTCGAGAACCAGCTGTGCAGCCCACACCTGTCAGTCCAGACTTGAGGACATGAGGGCCCAGGGAAGGTGGCCATCAGAGGAGCAAAAGTGGAATTATTTGCAGAAGATAAACTATGCATGTGGGTGGAAAGCTAAGCAGTATCTGTTTACAGTTCGTTTTCAAGAGAACTGGGTTTTCGTGCTTACGATCTCATTCTATTTAAGAACACAAAGTGGGATGAACGTTAAGCTTTTTTCCGTTCCATGGAGAAAACACCAACTCATAACCACGTATTTGTTTTAAATGTGGATATTTGTGAATCAGTTCTTAGAAGGGCAGGCTGCGGAAGGGAATAGTCCGGGCCTATACAGATTAATCATGTACCAGTGATACAGAAAAACCACAAAAACCTATTTTTAGAACAAAAGCCAACCTGACACTGTAAGTCCAGTCACTGTTTCTTGGTGGAAAAAGATCAGTTGCAAATTAAAATACTTTCCAGTAGTAATGGAATACTGTCACCTTCAGCTCCAGCACCTCAGTAACAGCAAGCCACTGTCAGGCTGTGTATTTCTCTAGATCACACTCACTACAAGTGAACAAGAAGTGTTGAAGATGTGTGAACTGTCACTGTCCAAGAACAATTGGACAGAACAATTTTGTGAGTGTATGCATGCGTGTGTGTGTGCATGTGCAAGTGTGTGTCTGTATATGTGTGTGTGTGTGGCAGGGAGGAGGGTGGAGGCACCGAGGGACCTGTCAAAGGTGACACTTCTTCAGAGAGCAGCTGAATTAGCGGTTGAGACCATGGTTGCTTCTAGTTACCACTTTACAAGAAAATACTTTTCACACACTTTTTTTCTGAGAAAGGAAATCTTCTCAGAAAGGGAAGAAGATTTTTTCACATTGTTATTTCTGCTGTCAGGAGATACACCACTTGTAGCTTTGAGTCTTAGTTACCTAAAACCAGGTCACTCAAGTCACCTGGCCACTCTCAGTGGTGACAGGAAGAGTGCTGTTTATCACAGAGGGCAGTTGGTGGTTCCCCATGTGTCGTGAGCCATGCAGGACTCGGCCTGGGACCCTGGTGACCTCAGAACACAGCCCAGGAAGGGCACAAACAGGCATACACCCAGGTACTGTGCCGTCCCTTAATCAGCACACTCCTCACATCCCTGTCCCTTCATCTCCCCAAAGAAGGCTTCCCAAGAATACGGCCTTGAATAGGAGACCCAGTCTGCTGTGGTAGTCTTGGGCCAAAGCACAGAGCAGCCAGTGGTGTTTGGAGGAAGCAGAGCAGCTTCATCAGGAGGTGATCTTGCCTGGTTCCAGGACAACAATGCTACCCACAAACAGGGCTCATTGGAAACATGAGGGTGGAGCACACTGGGGTTCCAGGTGCTCCCCAGGCCAGAGCTACTTTCTTCTCATCTCAGCACCACTGCCTGGGAAGGAGCTACTCTGTGGTGGCAGCTGCCCTGCATGGCCAATAGCACCCCTCATGCCAACTGTGACAATGAAAAATCTCTCCAGACATCACCAAATGTCCCAGTGTCCACAGAGTACAGTCAGCCCAGGAGACAGCTGTTCCTCTAGGGCACAGCCCTTCCCGGAGGACACTGTGGCAGCCAGGCAAGGGGGCAATGAAGATGAGACATCATCCCAGGGCAAAGATGAAGACTGGCACGTGGTCAGCACCCGGCAGCAACAACCATGACAACAGCCGCTGCCCCAGGGTCCACCAGGTCCCAAGCACTCACATTCACCCCCAAACACATCCCAGACACGTGGTTCTATAACCTGCAGGACAGAAAGCACAGGTCAAGGTCACCACATCCTTAAGGCCTCCTGGTTTCTATGCTACCAAACTCATCTATATTCCAACGCCACGACAAGCGAGAGCACTAACAGTGGACAGCGGTGTTTCGAGCAAGATCTGGCAGTCGGGCCATAGATAGGGAGTGGCCTTTTAAATGCCAGTGACAAGCTGGACTCCAACTCTGGACACAGACAGTGGGACAGTGCCCTGAGTGAAAATGCAGATACTAGGAAAAGAGCAGTCAGGGCTGCTTTAGAAGGCAGAGACAATGGTAAAGAAGACTGCACTCGCAGAAAAGCAACCGGTGAAGTCCAGTTTAGGAGGGTGAAGACATATATGTGGTATTGTGTTGGTGGATTCAACGTAGAAGAAAGAAAATGGAAATTCGGTAAATATGTCTTTATTCTTCTTAATAAGTCACTGTACCAGGAAACAGACAGCTGGAATATGGACATGTGTGCATGTATGCATGTATGCATGTGTGTGCGTACAGGTGTGTAAAGGATAATCCTCTTAAAAGAGCAACGTAAGTAAGGGTAAAGAATCATTTGGGGTTCCCTGAGATGCCATCTTGGTTTAAAAGTCATAACACTTAGATTCATTGACAACATCCTGCTTAGAAGGGTAAATAAGGAAAAGGGAAGAGTGACAACTGTCTTGGAGCAAAAAAGAGTGGTTTCCACACAACAGAGCAGTGCATGGCCAGGGAGACAAAAGCAGGCAGTGGCAAGCCCTAGAAGGTGCCCTGACACAGTGCCCACTGGTGTCAGGACAGTGCCCACCAACTCCCCCATGATGTTCTGGGCAACCCCTCCCGGTGCAGCTTGTATGTGGGTGGCCTGTCACCTCCTTAAAATGTGTATCCCATCACCACAGCCTCCTTGGGACTTGCATCAAGGAGACTGAAGCACCCAACCACCCCAAAGACCTTGACTTTGTGCCCAGCCCACGCAGCAGTCCCCGCCTCCTCACGCCCCCGAGGTGTTGGCATCCTTGCTACCCTTGAGTAGTGAGGGACAAGGAGGCAGAGAGATCAGGGCTGGAGTCTTGGTCACATTTGTCCTCTGGCCAAGACCTGTGACTTCCCTTCCCAACCCTGTGCCAGTGACGTTTGGCTCAGCCTGGTCCTGCAGATGTAGCAATGGCCAGTATAAGAATGTGCGATCGGGTGCTGAAATAGCGGTAAGAAACATATCGTGCTTTTAATGCCAACTGAATTGCAATCATGCCAGAAGAGTATTTCATGTTATATCATGATTGATAAAGAATCTGTTTTTGAATCAAGAAGCCAAAAAGCTACTATTTTAAGTATTTACCTTGAAAACCTGGGAAAGAAGTCAGCAATCATAAATAAGCCTGTAGGGACTTCCAGCTCTGAAGCCCCTACCACCTCACAGTAGCTGTCCGTCCTCTTTTTTTTTTTTTTTTTGCTGTTTTCTCCCCCAAATAAACCTTTCACTATACATATAAATAAGTAAGCCTATATATTTCCATATGGTAATTAAGGTATGGTAATTTAAAAATTATAAGATATG
>NW_004955470.1:7747758-7749171 GCF_000276665.1 Chinchilla lanigera | reverse complement strand
CAGTGCACTTCCAGGAAGCAGCCGCTTGAAAGCCAGGGAGGAGATGAAAGGAAAAAACACATTCAGGCTGCAGCTGGCCCTTCCCCGCGTTTTCACCATCTTATGCTGAAATCTTTTCTGCTTATTCCCGTCGAGCTTCACCGGAGGACTTCCACACGGCTGTGGTGCTCAGGTGCTCAGCAAATCAGGGCTTCCAC
Organism: Chinchilla lanigera; assembly: GCF_000276665.1. Lineage (NCBI taxonomy): Eukaryota > Metazoa > Chordata > Mammalia > Rodentia > Chinchillidae > Chinchilla > Chinchilla lanigera. Next base: position 7,748,974 of record NW_004955470.1, on the reverse strand, counting down.
CCAGAAGAGGAGTCACGCTACCAGCTGAGCTTTGTTACACTTCTGAGGCTTATCCTGTATGTCTCAGGCAGCAAAGAGAAAGGAAGGAAGGAAAGAACAAAGGAGGAGAAGGAAGGGAGGAGGGAGGGAGGGAAAAGAGAGAGAGGAAAAGAGAGAGAAGAAATAAGACAGAAAAAAAAGAAAGGAAGAGAAAGGCAGGAGGACGGAAAGGAGGGAGGCGAGGAAGAGACGGACTCACCAGCTCTGACAATTCCAGTGTCTGGTTCCCGTTCCAATAAAACCCAGCTCTGTTGCTGCCCCAGAAATGCATGCCCATAAGCTCCTCGCTTCCCAACAAGTGGAGCAATGCCCAGAATTCAATGACTGAATGAATCAGCATTTAATCCAGCATGAAAAAAACATTTTTGCATAAGGGCTCATCTAAAACATCTATATGGAGTGATCTTTAAAGATCTCTTTCTAAAGACCTTTACATAAGCTGCGCATGGTGGTACATTTTTGTAATCCCAGTGCTCAGGAGGCTGAGGCGGAAGGATCACTGGGAGTTCAAGACCAGCTTGAACTACATAGCAAGACCCTGTCTCAATAAATAAACCCAAAAAACTTTAAAAAATAAAGATCTTTACTCTGTCTTTTCATCAAACATTGTGTTTGCTTGTTCTCCGTTATTATAATGAAATACCTGAGACTGGGTAACATTACAAAGCAGAGGTTTCCCTGAACTCAGGGGCACGGCAGTGGTCTCAGCTCTGCCTTGGTGAGCTGCTCTTGGGAGGCGATGTCACAGTGGTGGAAGAGGCAGAGCTCACATCACCAAGCAGCCTGAGAGCAATTACAGAGTCAGACTGTTCTAATAACAACTCTCTGTCAGAGAGCTCCGGGACCATGAGCGCTACCTCGATTCCATCCCAGAGCCGCGTCCTGGGGACAGAAGGACCTCCCACAGGACGCACCTCTTAACGTCCCACCTGTCACCCCATCACACTAAGGACCAAGCTCCCAGCACGAATGTGTGGTTGGTGGAGGTTTTATTCTTCTGTTTTTGCATTTGGAGATGTTTTCAGATGTTCATAATCAGAAAAGTCTTTGAAAGTATAACGTGCATCGAAACCCCATACCCTCTCAGTCTGGCCCAGGCTAGGAGCTCCCGGCTCGGGCTCTTCCCTGACCCCTCCCACCCACGCCGGCCGGTCCTGTGCAGCGCAAGGACGTATCC
>NW_004955470.1:7743594-7744355 GCF_000276665.1 Chinchilla lanigera | reverse complement strand
CCCCAAATAAACCTTTCACTATACATATAAATAAGTAAGCCTATATATTTCCATATGGTAATTAAGGTATGGTAATTTAAAAATTATAAGATATGCACCATTTCTAGATAATTATAAATTACTTGACTAAAGGAATAAAAATCCAAATAAACCAACAAATGTGATAAAAATAACAAACATAACTCAAGAATCACCACCAACTGGGACCTGACTCAGATAATCTAATGGCAAGTGTTCAAACCTGTAAGGAGGAGACAGGAACCTACCTAACTTGATGTTTTCAGAGACTATTTTAAACAGAAAGCATCACAATTCCCTTAATATCAGCACAATGTCTACAAGGCAGAGTGAGAAAAAGTAAAGGTCAATTTCATCTGCAAATACAGATGAAAATCCCCGACAAAACCACACAGCGAATTACATGGACCAGTAAGTCAGCACTGTGTGCCTGGGGTTGCAAAGACAGCTTAACAGCACGAAATGCATCAGTACAGTTTGTCACATGAAAAGATCAAGGGAGGAGAAGCATTTAACCTCTCAACTTATGCAAAAGACTCGGATGACAAGTGTAATCCAGATCCTGATCTTAAAAAGTTGGAAGTAAACGAGGCCTAAAAAACCAATGAACTTAAAGAATTTAAATTCAAAATAATTACAATTTTTCTGAAGGGAGCACACAACCAACATCATAGCTAAGAGGGAAAACCACAGAGGCATCTTCACTCTTTCTCTGCCAGTTTTCTCCCCAAATAAACCTTTCA
>NW_004955470.1:7704100-7742064 GCF_000276665.1 Chinchilla lanigera | reverse complement strand
AGCGCTGCATCCCACAGCCCAGAATGAAGGCAAATCCCCAAGACAGCTGCAGAACAATGCCGTCTAGCCACAATACCACGATGGAGGCGTGAAGCCAGCAGAAAAGGGGCCGGGCACTGGGGGGCAGACTGGGCTCCTGCGTGTACCACGCTGCACGGGGCTTCACTCCCTGGACATGCCTGGCCTAGGGGTGGCTGCTCTGACAAAGAGATTTCACGTGACACTCCCCTTGCCTGGACAGCACATCTCTAGAAAAGTCTACAGAAAATCATTTCCCAACAACCCATGTCTTCTAGGGCTTCCAGGGCAAGGAGGAGGGCAGAGCTGAGAGCCAGTCAATCCTCCAAAGCTCCAAAGCTCAGCTGTTCTAAACTGCATAGCTTAAGGGTCCTGTATAGGAGTCGGGCAGGACCAGGGCGCCCCCTGCAGGACACATGGAGACAGCGCGAGCAGTCTCCCCTGACCTGTGGGTTTGGGACCTGCCCCTGTGGGCGCTCACCTGCAGGGTTTGAAGGTCCTGAACTTGACACTGAGCCCAAACAAGCTCAGGCAAGCAGACCCAGGGACGGACACAAGGAAGTGACAGTCCCCAGGACAAGCCATCTCCCCAGGACCCCACATCTGCTCAGACCTCCCCACAGACGACCTGGGCCCCCAAGCCCAGTCTTTGTGGTCATCTCAGGCTGGCTTTCTCCGGGTGACAATCTCCCCAGGTACCACGGGGAAGGTGCTCTGCGTGATTCCTCTACAAGCTCCAGAGCAACTGCTGCCTGGGAGGTGGGTGGTGGAGAGCTCGGCCCGGGGAGGAATTTCAGCCCCTGGTTTGGCCGAGCTGTCCCAGCCCTGGCTGCAGCTCTTTCACTCACACGGCTGGGGGTGCCGCCGCCAGCCCGGCCCCTCCACCCAGCTCAGGTGAGGCCGCTGGCTCTGCACGCAGGGCGGTCATATTCAGGTCAGCCACATCCCGCTGTGATTGCTTGATTTTTAAAAGATGAGCCAGAGAGAGGGAATCTGGGCAGAGATCACGCGGGGTCTCCTGTCTGTGCCAGGTGGGAGGGCCATTTGCTACAGCGGGGACAGAAGATGGAAATAACCCACGAAGGGCCAGCAGCCTGGCCTTTGTCACCATGTCACCTCCTGATGGCTCAACACACAATGCTGCGGGGGCTGGAGGCGGGAGCATGGGGGTCAGACAGCAACCGTCCGGAGAGCTGGGAGAAGCAGGGCCTTCGCTGCACGCAGTTAGACAGCCTCCCTGTGCGCCAAGTGGTCGGAGAGGCTTTGGCCCTTTACCAGTCACTGGTGTTGCTTGAACAAAGCAAGTGGGGAAAGGGGGACGGGAGCCAGGAGCCAAGCTCAGAGACCAGGAGTCCATTTCCTGCTGGTGCCCCTCCACAGCCTTCCCGCATGGCTTTTGGTTCTGTAGATTAAGGAACAGATACTGCACGCCCAGCAGACAGACCTGTATTCTTGGAACCCTGCGCACACATCCCTTTTAGCAGCGCTCCTGACTACATCTGCCTTGCACCCTGGAAGGCACCGGGGAGTCACCAAAGGTGACGTCAGGTCAGAGTCCACCGTGCCCTCCCCCACCCTGGGCCTTCCCCCTGGCCTTCTCACGGCACAGCACCTGTCTGTGAGAGTTCATCCCCGGCCTCCACCCTCCCTCCCTCTGGGCCCACCCACTTTGTCCTCCGTGTGAGACCCTAAACACAAAAGACCCCAAGACGCAACAGAGACCAAGCATCCCCAGCCTGAGAAGCTGAAATGCCCCCAAAGCACACACTCTTTGAGAGCCATATGATGCTAGAAGTAGAAAATTTCACACCTGAGCTAGTGGTGGTCAAAATGCAGGTGCACTAAGAATACCAAGATTCCCACTCGGGAGGAGAAACAGAAGCCAAGAAACCGCCCAGAGCTGATCGGAAGGACCCTTTAATGAGCTTATCATGGCTGAGGGCTGATAGCTAGCTTTGAGTATCAAACCTTGTGAGTTGCTAAGTCAGAGATGCACCTGTGATGGGCGTGCACTCACTATTCAGACACTCACACTTCTCCACTTGGGCAGACGCCACCCTCCGTGTGAGCCCCACTCGCTGCTCGGTTCAGTGGACACAAGTGTCAAAAGGAAAGGTGGAAAAGTTCGCACTTGTTGTGGCTTAGCAGAGAGTCTTTCAGGGCCCGTGGAGTGCATGACCACCGTGAGGTGACATCTAAGTACCTTCCAGGGACACCGTGCTAACACTGGCTACAACTATTCATCGGCCCTGGAGGAGGGAGGCGATTCAAGCACAGTAGACACTGCGTGAGGACTGGAGCCCTAGTGACAGCGGGTGGGACAAGCCCAGGGTGGCCCTCCCCAGCAGCCTCCCCACGCCACATGCCGCCCTCCTGGCACCTGAACAGCCCAGGCCCCACTTGGGCAGCAGGGCCTGAGCCTTCTGACCCTGGACCTCCTCTCTGCAGCCCTCAGTTGCCGTCCCTGGGCCCTGCACTGAACATCCCCATACCCGGCAAGGGCTCATGGGGGCTTTGCAGAGCTGCTGTCGTCCCCTAAAGCAGCAGTAGCGCTGATCAAAGCAAATGACAGCGATGAACACAAGCCTTCGCACAACACAAACAGGCCAGCTCCGGGGCAGGCAGCCTTGTCCTCGCTGCAACCCCGGCCGGCAGTGAGCCCCCAGCCAAGGCCCGGGTCAGTGGGTGACCCGGCCTGCGCAGGGCTCCCACGTGCCTCCCTTGCGGCTGCAGGGCTTGTGCCACTGAAGCGGGCCTGGGGAAGATGGTGGGTACCTTCTGGGGGGCATACGGTACCTCACTTCCTTCCAGAACTTGCTCTGGGCACACTGCGCCTGTTCCGTGCAGTCCCCACGCCACTGCACGGCGCCGTGCTTCTGCCGGAGGTACTGGATGGACTGGGGCATGGTGCCATAGTCCGTGATCCTCTCCAGCTCGATGAGGATCACCTTCAGGCCGTCCTGGATGAGGGCGCTGTACACTGCGATCTGCTCTTCTGACAGGTTCTGCAAAGGGCCGAAGCTGGAGGACTCGGACTCCGGGGCAAGAATGACGATCAGCCTCCTGCACAGCTTGATGCTCTCGTCGATGACACTGGCCACGGCTGGAACAAAGGGAGGACACTCAGAGGACAGACTGAGCCAGCCGGGGCCGTGTTACTGAGGGGGGCAGAAAGGGTCCCTGGGGGAGAAAATGGTCTTTAAAGTAGGAATGGAATTTTTTAAAATGTTTTCACGTCCAGCACCTCCCCTGTGAGGCCTTCCTGGCTTTTCCTGAAGAACCCTACACTCATGAATCATTGTTCCACAGCCCACACCGACTGCATCAGAGCCCCGGCATAGCTGAGGGTCTGGGGTAGATTACATGATGAACATACTTTTCTTTAAAAGAAAATAGAATTTTAAAAAGCTGGGCGAAATGTAGTCAGCTCAAACACTGCGTTCCTCTTGCAGTTGTGTTTTCTCCTTGCACTTTACAGTTATGTAAGTGGCCAGAATTTCCATTTGGAAACCAAGCGGGACACCCTGCTGACGGCTCGGTGGAGGGGGGTGGGGGTCTCTACAGACCCAGCTCTGCCAACACAATCTGTATGCCCGCCCCCTGCCCCCTGCCCTGGGATGGAAAGGTAGACTGTCACCCGCACAGAGGCGACTTGTTTTCACATTGCTAGTGCCTGGACCAGGGCCCAGCATGCAGAGGGTCTCAAGAAAGATTTGCTGAGTGACCGAGTGAGTGAATGTTCCCGCTGAGTGGAACAGGCTGTCTGCTTCAGAATCCAGTTTGTTGCACAACCAGCAAAGACGGAAGACAGAAGCTATGGGGCTGAGCGTGCGGCCCGTGCGAGCTCCACACCGCTCCTCTCCGAGCTGAGGTGGGGAAGGGTTCTCATCCCCATTTCACAGGTGAGGCAATGGAGGTTCAGAGATGTTGAAAAAATTTAGACTCAGGAGGAGCAAGGGGGTGGAGGTTTACAAAATCAGCTTTAAACATGACCTGATTTATATATTTAAAGTGATGGGAAACCTCTGAAGTGAGTCACAGTGACGGGGGAATAAAGGTCACACGTCCCCGAGGCTGTCACCCGCCCGTGTGACTGGTTGACCGTAAGACTCCAAAGTGAGCCTCACATTATCACCATCAGTGAGACTTCCAGACGATGGCGCAGCCAGGAGATTGGGGGGAAGGGAGGGCACGGTTCCCAGCACCTCAGCCCAGGTCAGGCAGGGCCGTGGGGAGGGGCGCAGAGCTGCCCCGCAGTGTAAAGGGAAGGACAGGGCCCTCGTTGGTTTTGTCTTCTGTTTCTCTCGCCAGTGGTGCTGGGAATGGAAGCCGGGGTCCCGTGCATGATGCCGAGCCAGGTCCCCAGCCCCAGAGTCCCTTCTCGCTTGGCCCCTTGTCGACTTCTACCTCACTCGTAACCCACCTTGTCCAGGGAACTCGTCCCTGCCGAATATAAATAACTTGTACCCGCACTGCCTCTCCAGGACCTCGGGCAGGAGCTTCAGCACCAGCCGGTCCACGTGGTGGCACTGGCTGTCCCTTCTGGGCTTCGGGTACAGGACATAGGCATCGTACAGCTTCCCATCTGAAAAGGAAACGGGACAGACTCATGTCTGGAACCACCACGTTGCCTCCTGTGAGCAAGGTGAGCACCCGCGCTGTGCCTCCGTGGCCTGCGGCGTGGGTGCGGTGGCTTCTGGTGCCCCACTGCTGGCCTGGCCCTGCCACGCTTCCATACCTCGGTCCCACCGTGAGCCTGGAGCGACAAGGTCTCGTCCCACTGCACAATAAGGCAGCTGAGAGAGGAGGGCAGCGTCATTTCTGCAGTTCCTAGTCCACCCCAAGGCTACTGATCCTAAGGGCACAGCTTCCTGTGATGAGGCTGAAAATGAGAACTGAGGACTCCACCGTTACCCTCAGTGGGGCCGGACAGGAGCGGACCGTGACCCTCCGTCCCGGGTACACAGCCATATGGGCTGCATGGCTCCCAATCACCCCGCCGGGGATTCCACCACCGCAGCAGAGACAACGAGCCCTTGAGTGGGTTCTCTGAACCTGCCATGCAGCCCTGAGCAGCCCAGGGAAACAGCCCAACTGGTCCCTGAGGACGAGGGGTGTTTAACTGAGCAGCCGCAAGAACAGCACCAGGCACGCCGGGGCCAAGACAAGTGAGTCACAAGATCTGAGGAGGAGGATCGTTCCTGTTCTCAGGCACAAGCCACCCGAGACACAGAGAGCAGCAGCTCACCGAGCGGGAGACGGCGAGGAAACTCCGCACTGCCTGGAATTGTTGAGGGAAATTCATAGAGGACTCAGGACCGCTCTTGGGTTTGAAAAAAGCAGGGAGGGTCTAGAAGAAAGCGAGGGTCGGAGAGTCAGGGTAGACAGGCGTGAATGGGGAGGGGCGGCTTGCAACAGGTGCAGGAGGGGACATCAGCGTCCTGCTGGGGAGTCTTGGGCATGAGGGAGCCCAGCGGCAAGCCGGCGGGTGGGTGAGCGAGGAGGAACAGCGCCACCCATGGGCATCTCACTGGGACACACGGCATGGAGCGTCAGGCCTTTTGGAAAAGCAAAGCAGCCTCAAGAGTACCAGCAGGGCCAAGGCCCTTGCTCTCCCTTTCCAGGCGAGTTTATCTGCTTCAGAGAACTGGGGAGAGGGCAGTTCTGAGATTACTGCGAGAAAGCAAAATCTCGAACTGTTCACGTCTTGTGTAACTAACAGTAGGTGACCACTGCAGGATGTTTTCCTGTTGTCCTTTTGCATTCTGTCAGTTCTCACACGAACCATGCCACAAACATGGTAATACACACATGCACACACCCGCAGCCATGCAAGCATGTGCACACACATGTGCACAGTTACATAGCTGTACACATATGCAATTGCACACACTTATGCACATGCACATTTGCACAGGTACATTCCCATACTTGCACACACCTGCAGCCATAACACATGCAGCTACACACATCTCCACACATGTGCAATCTTGCACACTTACACAAAGGCATGCACACACCTACATGAATCTGCAGCTGTGCAAACACATGGACACACACTTGCAGTTACAAAGATACCTGTACAGGTGTGCAGTTGTGCAAATACATGCAGTTATTCACATATTCTCATGTGTCATGGCACACACACTTGCATACATGCATGCACTCACAAGCATCTCCTTCTCTGCCTCCCTACCACATCATGGAAGGAAGCTGTGTGGGAGCTGGGACTCCTGCTCCCTGCTCTGCCCTCAGCACCAGGGGCAGGCCCTGCTCAGAGCTCTCAGGACTGGATAACAAGGTCTGACTGCAGCTTGAGTTTGCCAAGGCAGGGATGGAAAGGTTCTGGGTCCCAGGTAGAGTCAGCTTTCAAATGAACAGGACTGCAGGGCAGGCAGCAGAGGGATGGCTGACTCGTGGCTAGCAATGGCTCAAACCCTACACAGCTACAAGTCTTTTTGAGTCATGAGATGGGACCACAAGGCCAAGCAGTGGGCATTTTTCTGTATAAAATTTGATGTCACATATTTGACAATTCAGAGCTGGAGACTTTTTACGAAGAGAGAAAAAAACATGAAGGAAAAGAAAGAGAAGGATTTCATGTTACAGCCAGCACCCGGGCTTACGGCCCCTGTCCCAGGCATGCAAAGGGCACCTTCTTCTCTCCCTCTGTCCCCGCTGGCTCTGATTAAAAAGCAAACACACTACTTGTGCTAAACACATTCTCCTTGGATGTTACTCCAGGTCTGCTGTTTCTAAGTAAGGAATGAGGACAGCAGTTCTCCTTGCTGTCCAAATAGAGAGGAGTTTTGGGCAGAAAAAATTCTCACTCCTTTTAAAACCTAAAATATACAAATGCCCTAATGTTCTGGTTTTCTTTTTTCCAGGGTTTGTTTCTTGCTCTGCAGTACTGGGACTGAGCCCAGGGCCCCTCACAAGAAAGGCAAGAGCTCCCCTGTTCCCCTGGGCTGCATGCCCAGCCCTGACTCAGCTTTGAATCAAGATACAACTTGCTTACTCTCTTCGTCACTTTCAGATGGCTGATTTGTAACCTGTAATCCAGAGACTAGGTTTTCAGACACCATGCTGCTGCCCTGAGATTTTTACTTCAGCCCTCTGCTTCTGAAGGGCCCACGCAGCCTGCAGCCCCCCCCGCATTCCTGGCTTTCTCCTCACAGTTGACCATGAGGGACGTGGTAGAACCCTTGGATTTTGAGCAAGGAAGCTGAGACCATCAAGGCTCTGTGATTTCTCTGAAGTGCACGGCACTGATGGAAATTCATGCCTGCCGTTCTCCTCAAGCGGACAAAACCAGACTCCAAAGCAGGAAATTCACAAAGCCCGCCCCTAGTCTGCCCGGTGCCTCCCACCCCGGGCCAGGCAAGCCTGAGGAACACTTCCGGTCCTACAGCTTCCTTCAGAACTTTGCCACAAAAACTAGAATCCATTTCCACTCCTTTAAAACTAGTCAGCCTCAAAAAAAAAAAATGTGAAAATAAAACTGGGTCAGCCTCCATAGCTGCCTTGACAAGTGGGGTGTGGCAGACCTGACACTAGAAATTCAGGTTACACCGGAAAACATACCTTCACCAGGCCTGCCTTGCGCCTGCCACACCCGCCTCAGGGAGAGGCCACCATGCAGCAGGGGACGTTGCTGGGAGAGGCCTGTGGAGAGAGGCTGAGGCCATCACCCAACTGCCAAGGTCAACTTCCGGTCGTCAGCTGAGGCCCCAGACACCCAGAGCTGAAATGAACCCACTGTACCTGTCCTCATTCCCGACCACAGAACCCACAAGCCAAATGAATGGTCATTTCACGCCATTAGCTCTGAGGTAATCTGCTTCCCAGCCATGGGTACTAGAACAGCAGCTGAAGAGATAACCGTACAAATGGCAAATGCTGGATGCCTTCCAGCTGTTGAGTTCATCAAGAAAGCTCCAGAAATGTAGACCTACGAGTGAGTGTTCTGAGAAAGGGAGGTGTGTGGGCCGCTCACACACAGCCCACCTCTCCATTTCTCCACATGTCCACCAGGTCCTTTCATTTTCTGAGGAGATTCCACTCTGCCTGGATGGCAAAGCATCTGCCTGTGCCTTGACTGGTTGCTGGCCAAAAGTACAAGAGTTCATTTGAATAAATTAATGTGTGTGAATGACTGCCTCAAGGTTATTCTACTTTCTCTCAAAATGATGTTAGCTCATCTACCCAGAGCAGTGGAAAAATCAGACAGATTTAATCTGACCTTTCTGTAAGTGTCTTCCCTGGGTTTGCCGAAACATGCATGGAAGGTTCCAGAAGGAGAGCCACCTAAAGCATGCAACACCACTACGTTGGGAATGTGGACAACAAGGCTCCTCCCCTCACACCCTTTCAGAGGAAGACTCCACAGCCACTGTCCTGTGGAAAGGAGTCCGGGGTGGGTAAAGTCACCTTCTCTCTAGTGCATTTGAAAGGTGTCTGTGAATCACACATAATGAATCTCCCAATTGGCTTTGCTTTAGCTTTGAAAGCAAACTCACCTTTTAAAATAAAGAGATGTCATTCACTCTATCCCCACCTTGTTTGACCGTTCTAAACTTGATTTTCCTTTGCTTGTTATGCCTGATTCGTTTTGCTTTTAGTCATGGTGTTCTGGTCGTACTTCACCACTCCGTCCCATGCCAGGCTCTCCAGCAGATCTGCTTCTGTCCGGAGCTTGCCCAGCAGCCACGAGAACCCTGCAGGTACCGAGGCTTGACAGAGAATACGCAGAGTCCCCGACTTCCGCTGCAGTGGTGTGTGACCCTCATACTAGAGCCTGGGGCTAGATCTCCCGATATTAATAGTGTTACAAAGCTCGACCCACGTATCTGGAAATAAAGGACTTATCTCAACATAGACACAATTTCTCTCTCTTCCTCCTTTGCATTTCCACCCTTTACTCTGCGTGCCCAGAAAACCCGGCAAATCTCTTCCAGCTGCAGCTGCTGACTGTCAGACAGAGCCTGGGCTGCACCGGGTCCCAGCGGAGGGCAGGTCCCCAGGCCTGGGCTCTCTCTGCTCTCCCAGAGGAGTCAGAGCTCTTTTTCCTTCCCCTACTGCTCTCAGCCTCACTGACAGCAGCCTGGCCCCATGCTTGGCACAGCACGGCGGCCAAGGTCACACTCCTAGGGATCACAGTGAGTCACAGAGGTCACACACGGGGGAACAGAGGGGCCAGAGCTCCAGGAAAGACCACGTAAAGCCACACAGTCCCTGTAGGTCAGCAACACTAAAAGCAGCCAAACCACTCAAATCCAGGGCAGAAAAAGTACGTAGTATTTGAGATCCTCTTCTCACACAGATGCAGCCAGGGTCAGAGGACAGTCTGGAGCCTGAGACAGGGCAATCTCTGCACAGACCACAACAGAGAGCAGAGACTCAGCCCCCAGTATGACCACTTTGTGTGGTGTCAGACGTGTGAGGCCAGGTTTCCATAACACCCTTGCACCTAGAGGAGTTTGTCACTTTCTACACAGCTCCAAGGCCCCCAGGGTTTGTGGCTGTCGTAGCTTTGTTTCTCGTTGCTGGGGATGGAGCCGAGGGTCTCCCACATGCTGCACACACTCTACCACGGAGCTCCACCCCAGTCTCAGGGTTGCCAGTTTTGAATTGAGACATTTAAGTTAGAATAGAGTCCAAGCTAGGATGCTGTGTTAGTCAAGCATAGACAGGAACTTGGGCCATGACTTTTCTATGCCAAGCAGGCAATTAGATGCCCTCCCTGTGTCACCCGCCTAGCCCACACTTGGCCGGAACCAGCCCCTGCTCATGCCAGCCTCATGTGTCTCTACCCTGGCAGGGCACCGATTTGCTCACCTCCAGGCACCCTTCTTTCTGCCTCATAGGAATTTTTCCATGCAATTAGGAGACAGTAAAGCAGATTACTTCTTTCTTCCTAGGCCTTAATAGACCATACTGTTCTGAGACCTAAACTGCATAGACCCACAAGAATGACAGCGAGAAATGCCTGCCCCACCCAGGTTCAGGTCACATGGAGGCATCTGTGTGTCAAAGAGCCCTGGCAGGACACAAGCGCTATGAATGAAGACCCAAAGAAGTGCACAGGGCAACTTGCTGGACTGCAGGTGAGCAGGGAGCCACCTGCGTCCAGGGCTCTGCTGGGTGTATCCCTGGGCCCTCAGCACTGTCCCAGGCAGGATGTGATCTCTCCTCTCCCCTCCTCTCCTCTCCTCTCCTCTCTTCTCCTCTCTCTCCTGTCTTCTCCTGTCCTCTCTTCTCCTCTCTCCTCTCCTCTCCTTTCCTTTCCTGTCCTCCCTCTTTCCTCTTTCCACCTATTTATCCTTCTTCCCTTCTTTTCTTTTTCTTTCTTTATTTCCTTCCTTTCTCCTTCCTCCTCTTCCTTTTCTTCCTTCCTTCTTTCTTTCCTTCCTCTCTTTGGTTATGATCTATATCTAGGTATCCCCCTAATGCTTCATGGGCTCAAGGGTGGGGCTTTGGGAAGTGATTGGATCATAGGGACATGATACTGATGGGTAGATTAGTCCACAGATGAGTTTATAGCTGAATATGATGTTGAGAGGTGAAGCCTACATGGTCAAAGGAGGTATGGCCTGGAAGGGTTTATTTCCCTGCTCTTCACTTGATCTCTTTCTGCTTCCTGCCTGCCCTGCCATGGACCGTTTCTCCTCTTGCAATACCCCTCTGCCATGCCACCTTGCCTTGAAGCCAACTGACTATGAACTAAAACTTCTACAAACTGTGAGCCAAATAGATCTCTCTTTCTTTAATTTAGGGGTGCTGGGTACTGTGTACAAGCAACAAGAAAACAAATATGACATTTTATTCCTTCTTTCCTTCCTTCCATTGAGAAAGAGAAAAAAAAATTATCTTTCTAATTTCACACAGAGAGTAAGTGTAAAATTCAAGTTCAAACTCAGGTCTATCTCTGTCCAGCCTTGAGAGCTAAAGATGTGACTCCCTCCAGGCCCAAGGGCAGGTCCTAGACAGAGCTGTAGCTCGGCAGCCTGGCTACAACACTTTCCTCTGCAGACACTCCCCTCTCTAAAACTGATGCAGTGAGACCCATCTCCCCCACTCGCAGTGAGAAAGGAGATGAACTGCTTCTGCCACTTCATGAGTCCTTCCTGGGCACTAGAAGTCTGCAAGACTCCTGTGACCATGAAGCTGGTGATCATGGACAATCATTTCTCTGAGGCTTAGGTGGGTCTCAGGAGGTTCTGCCCTCTAACTCTGCCAACATCATGAAATCCACACTTGTAAATATGACAAAAGTACACTTCTAATGGTTATCCAGAGAGTGGCAACTGATTTAGAGATATTTTTGAGTGAAGACACATACTCACCTTCTCTGCTCTCAGTGGAATGGAAAGCACTTCGATACCAAAGCACGATGTCCACCTTAAAGGTGCTGTAGACGCCAAGAACTGAAGTGACCACGACAGTTAAAGCGACAAATCCTCCTATCAAGTACGCCCGCAAGTCTGGAGCTACAAGTGACAGCAAAATAGCAGAACAATGCAATCACATCCTCCGGGTCACAGACACATGTCATGTGGAAAGATGTGCCATATTAGTGAGGGCACTGCAGAAATGCTCCTTTAATGCTAAATAACAAGTGTGGAATGGGATCATCCGATCTGACCTGGCTTGTAAATTTTAGGGAACAAAAGAGCTCCAGGGAGTCTGGCAGAGGAGATCCTCAGAACCCTGGTTGCAGGCAGCAGATACAGGGTGACTCCGAGTGTGCGATGCCTGCTCTGACACCCCAGAGCATACCTCCCTGGCCAGTGTGACATCCCCAGAGGCCAAGCCTTGGCACATCTGTTGGGGATGTCCTCAGTGGTCCTGCAGCATGGCAGGGATGACCATCCTGCCATACTGCTTTGCCATGCACTTCTGTCCTACAGGAAGGACCCTTTGCACCTCCTCCCTGGAAGCCTCTCTGCAGGTACTCCCCACTGTGCCCATCCTCCTTGAGCACTGGGGACACACAGGCTCTGAAAGGACATCCCACCCAGTCACTGAAGCACAAGCTCCCACATCACAGGCCTGGGCACCTGGGGGTGCAAAAAGGAACTGGGACAAAGGAAGAAAAATACAACCAAGGATTCCCCAGGAAGGAGGGAATCGAGAGCCAGAAAAGGGGAACTGGGAGGGAGGAAGAGGAATCCTCCCTGTTCCTAGAACCCATCTCATAACCGACTTCCTTCAGGGGCCCTCCTGGTCCTCCCACTCACTCCAGGGTGTGTAGGGGAGGAGCACAAGAAGAGGGGAGTCCTTCTCTGAACCCCCAGAGCACTTTCTTCCCACCATCTTATTAGTGCACATTGCAAGTAAAGATTGATGGGTTGTATTTTGGTGGATTTGTACATGAACGTAACATATTTCAGTCATTTCTTCCCATCACCCCCATGCCCCACCCACCATCCTAGCTTCACTTCCTGGGGGTGGGGCTCCATGGCGCAATGTATCCTATTATATTGATGCCCGTATTCCCAGGCCTCACACCACTCCCCGCTCCCCTTCCTCTGTGTAATACTACAGTGGTCCCCTGTCTACTTTCTTGTCATCTTTTTTAGATTCTACCTGTGAAGGAGAACATGCAGTGTTTGTCTTTTGGAGTCTGACTTGTCCCACTCAAAAGAGTGGTCTCAGATCCAACCATTTCTTCAGATGCTGTCTTGGTTATTCATTGCTGAGACAAAATACCCAACACCCCAAATTAGGGAAGAAAGGGTTTATTTAGCTCACAGTTTTCGGAGGTTTCAGTCCATACTCGACTGGCTCCAAGGCAGAAGAGCACATGGCAGAGGGCAACAGTTCATGGTGGTGAAAGACCGCAAAAGCAACAAGAGCAAAAAGGAGGAGCAGAAAGAGCAAGCCTCTTTCCCTCCCTTACATGGTATGCAGGCTGCCTGCCCCAGGGTGGGTGTAGCTCTCACCCCTATAATCCCAGCATTGGACCATGGATCAATCACAAACTGTAGAAGCCTTCCCCATGACTGCTTGAGGCTTTGGGGGGACATGCAGACACAAGCCACAGCAGATGCCAAGATCCCACTCTCCCTCATGGCTGAACAGGGCTCATGTGTACACACACCACACTTCCTTTCCTTCATCTAAGGTGCGCTTCACACTGTGCCCCAGGCCACACTGTGGTGCCAACACCTGCGGCCCAGGATCTCCTGCTGACTACTGTGCACCTTCACGTCCAGGGCATGATAAAGAGGAGTAGCCAAATCATGCGCGTGCCCCACCACCACCACACGGACCCACAGATTCAGTCCCGGGACAGCCAAGTGGAACTGCTCCTCACGCTGCTGGCCAGGCAGCCTTGCGTCCCCGGGGTCCCCCTGGGTTCTCCCCACTCCCCTCCCTCCTCTCTGCTAGCTCTTTCCACGCCTCCTGCAGCAATGGTACCGCCACTCCCTCTGGGAGGACCCAGCTCCAGGGAGGGTGAAGATACACTTTGCAGGTCTGGATGCTGCAAATGGCCCTGAAAGGAAGACACGAGGTTCATATCCATACCCAGAGCCCCCGGCAAGGAAAGAAATCCTTGAGTTCATCTTACGTTTCAGGCAGGAGTGCTGATACCAGCCTGAGCTCTGTAAGCGAACTCGAAGATGATAACACAGAGCAGGAGATTCGTGAGCAGGATCAAAGGCAGCAGGGGTTTTGAAACATACACAAGTGGGAAACTTATTGGTGATGCAGCAGATATTTTGTTAGAAACAGTATCCCCCACTGGAGCCCATGTGGCCACCTGTGTCAGGACGGCGGGTAAGGACAGACTGACGATGAGAAGAAATTCACAGAAGGGGACAGCTGACCTGAGCAAAGCGAGCCTGCTTCAGACAAACCAAGGAACATCCACTCAGAGCTGAAGGCACCCTCACCCAAAACAGGAAGTCAAATGGAGAAGCTGTCACCTTCACTTTGCCCAGAGCAAACCCACAGGAAGCCTGGACTGTAGAGGGTGAGGTTCCTAAGAACTCAGGCAAGCGAAACGCACTGCCTGTGACAGTGAAGCGAGAGCTGTGGGAATGGAGACACTCTGTGAGCCAGGCTTCCAGCAGGGCTTACAACAATGCCAGGGCACCTCGCTCCTCCTATCGCGTGACTGACAGGTGAGAGCGGAACAGCTCAGTTCCTCTAAGCCTGGGCGGGGCTCAGAACTCTTCTGAACACAGTACTCGTTGGCATTAAAAGCTACTGACCAGCATCAGGCTGGGTTAAATAAAGCATGCACGCTTCCAGGGTGAGACGGATATAATCTGTGACACCTCAGGTCTCTGCAGTATCCAAGGCACCCCACCCTCAGTGTCTCCCTCTTCCCGGGGCGGACCCCATGTGCCTCTCTCTGGCTTGAGCTACTCTGTTCCTGCTGGAGGCTACTGGGTAACATGGAGACGGAGGGGTCCTCTGGGTCTGCTCTGCTCCCTGACTGAAAACCAATTCTCCCCTCACTACTCACAAAATCACCACCTCCATCAAAGCACAGAGCCTGTGGCAGAGCCATTTTTCCCCACTCTGACTGGCCAGGGAGTGGCTGGGATAAGGTGGAGGGGGCAGCCTTGAATGCCAGCCGGGAGTGCTGGTGTCCCAGGGGAAAGGAGAGAGCAGGGTACTGCAGAGCTACAGCCTCCCTGAAGAAGAGACCATAACACCGCTGGAAGGTACTGGATGAGACAATGTTCCAAAGGCAAGGAAACCATTCAGAAAACGAGTCCAACCATCCGATACCCACAATAGTGGCCAGAACCAGAGCAGGACTAAGAAACACAAGTTTTTAGAACTCACCACATGTCAGGCTTTGTGCTTGTCTGCCAAATCATCTCACCTCATTCTCCCAGGCCCTGCACGGGGGTAGTGACAACAAGTACAGTCACCCCTGGGCATGATATGGCATTAAATAGAAAAACCGATGACAGATCGTCGCCTGGAAACCTGACTCCCAGTGCAGACAGGAAGGCTCCTACAGGGCACCAAGCAGGCACACAGCAATCTGCAGAGCGGCCTTGCTTGTTACTGTGCAACATGGGAAACAGTGTCAGTGACCGTGTGCTTCCAGCAGCAAGGACAGACGGCGACCTATGATGCAGTGAGGAGAGCGAATGGCTAAGCTGCTAGTGCCCTTGTCCGTGCACCAGCCAACCGGCGCCTCGGCAGAGAATCCAGCCCTGCCAGGAGCTGCACTATGTAAATCTCTTAGTGCAGAACTCAGACACAGGCAAAGCTATGCTACATTTTCAGGAATAGCAACCGGATAAGAAAGGGAGACTTTCCCACAAGAAAATGACTTTCCCACAAGTTGGAGGAGTGGCTACACAGGTGCCTCGCTTCACCAACTTAATTCTTTCCATGATTCTCGCCATAAACCGAATCAGATGAGAACTGAATGAGATTTCCCCATAAGGTCAGCATTGAAACTATCCGTTGCTTCTTTTTTTTTGGTGGGGGGGTGGTTTCCGGTACCGGGAATTGAACTCACAACCTTGTGCTTGCCAGGCAGGTGCTGCGCCGCTGAGCTAAATCCCCAGCCCCTCCATTGCATTTCATGTGGCTCACAACCAATTCAGTTTGTGACAAGAATCAAGGAAAGAAGTATGTTCTTGAACTGAGGCACCATGGTACCCAACGGGAAAGCCATGCTTTGATCCAGAAGAGCACAGGGAGACTTCAGCTCTTCCAATGCCCAGGGGGTGGTTTTTGGGTTTGTTTCTATGTTTGTCTTAATCCAAGCAGAACTTCACGTGCATCTGTTGTATAATTATCTGCCAGGTGATCTGTACTCTTTCCTATATGCATGTTTTATTTCACGATAAAAAGTTTTAAACATCCAGCTCATTCTCAGTAGCCCTCCATGGAAGGCGTTATCTCCCTCATTACAAAGGTAAAGAAACTGGATCACAGGGAAGGTGAGTGACAGGGCGGTGACACACAGCCCACGCACAGCCGTCTAGGACGGGAGGCTGGAAGTCACGAGCTCAGAGTCCCAGGCAGGGGCCACGGTGCTGTCTGTCTCACAGCTGGCACCTCTGGGCGGGAGGGCGCAGCCACAGCCAGCGGGCACCGTGTGGGAAGGGCCTCTGGGATGAGCTACAGCTAGCAGGCACTGGCGTGAGAGAAGGGGAGGAAGGGGTCAAGGTGACCCCAGCCTTGGGGCCTGAGTAACCTGGAAGCCATGAGCTCAGGCACCATTTGCAAAGCTAAGACTAACAGCAAGAGAATCAAGAGGTTCAAGAGGACAAACACGCTGCCCCGCTTCCGGCACGGCTCTGCACTCGCTGGAAGAGCTTCTGTGAGCCAGCGGGACACAGGCAGATTTGGAACTGGTTTGCACTCCACGGAGGACGGTAAACAGGGAAAGGGAGGCGCCAGAGATGAGGATGCAGAGCAGATGCAACCTGAGGAGCCCCCGAGGACCCCTGAGAGTAGGATGAGCTCAAGGCCTGCCCTGCCAGGCTGCCTAAGGCCCCAGTGAGTAGTGGTTGTGAGCTCACTCACAGGTGGGACAGAGCGACCCTGACCTCCAGGTCACCAGAGAGAGGCAGAGAGCAGGCACAGCGAGAGCTGCAAGCTGTGGTGGACGCAACCCTGCTGCTCCGAGGAGCCGATGCCTGCAGGCCAAGAGCTTGGAAGAAGCACAGGCCAGCTGCAGCCTCTGTGGGCTCCGTGCGGAACCGCTGCTTTACGTGGGGGTCTAGAAAAAAATATTCCATTCTTCGCAGGACTTGAGCTGGAAGTACGTAAATAAGGGGCAACTGACCTTTAGGGGGCGCTGGCCACCTGAGGGCTCCCTAGTGCGTGTAAATCACACCGCACTGCATAGGAAGTTAACACAGTCAAGAAATAAGTTGCCTCGCTAAGCCACACAGCATCTCACAAGGCACTTCATACCCTGCCCCCGGAGGTTAGGAATGCAAAGTTGTTCTCAAGGGTGTGCTTCCCCCGCCACTCTCCACTCGCTAGCTTAATGACCCCCAATGGATAATCGGAGGTTCGGAGCAGAGGGCAGGCCGTGTGCTCACTTGGTGTCTGCAGTCCTCCTGCTCCCCGTTAGTAGCCCCTCCATATCCCAGCCATAGATAATTTTTCTAAGGTATATCGTAAAAACACACATAAACATTTTTATTACACATCAAATGATTCATAATCATCTATATAGCTAAAAATCATTTAAAAAGTTGGTTATAAAAGTTGAACAATCTGGTTTAGCAAAGGAAAACTTGGTTTTCTAGAATTCTGATGCACAGAAATCTTAATGTATACGAGTGCGCTGTTTTCAAAACCTCACTCCAAGGAGATAATCAGCCTTTCCCGGGACGGTACCTCTTGGTTCTGTCCCAATGCCACCCGGGGCATTGCCTCACACCAAGCACCTGAATGTTATGGTTTGTGTCTAGACGTCCCCTCAAAGCCTCAAGCGGTCATAGGGTTTTTTTCAGAGGTGGTTAAATCTAGTGTGTGATTGATCCATAGTGCAATGCTGAGATTAAGGGCTCTGGGATTAAGGGTGGGTGAGTTCGCTAATTGGATTGGCACTGCCCCAATCTCACTAGACTGGATGCAGTATAAGGGACAGAAAGGGGCTTGTCTCAACCTCACTTGTTGCTTTTGCTCCTTTCTGCCTCCATGAATGGCTGCCCCTCCGCCATGTGCCACCCCACCTTGCTGAGCCCTCACAAACTGTGAGCTAAATGAAACTCTCCTCCCTCAACTTTGGGCATCAGGGTTTTGTCTCAGCAATAAGGGAAAAGTAACTAAGACACCTGATGTCACTTGTCTTTCACATCCAGTTCCTAGTCATCACTGAGAGTGCTCTGGCCACCAAGAGCCCACTGGACATTACCTGGGAGCCTTAGCATGATGTAGGCAGCAGACACTCCAGCATGGCAAGTGAAAGGAAGGCCATAGTCCTCCATCTTCACTTCTAAGAAGGTGATGTTGACCGTGTAAGAGATGTGTCCTTCAGCAGAAACATTGGTTCTATAAAAAGAAAAGAGTGGTGCATTAACATGAGTCATATTTGCCCCGCATCATTTATAGTCTTTATTCTGAACATAGTGCTTCTGTTTCTCTGAAGAATACCTTGGAGGGTGCTCTGACCCTGACATAAGTCACTGAGTGGCCCCAAGTGGAGTGTAGACCCTGTAGGGACAAGTCTGTCTGTGCTCCTGGACAGAGATGAAGAAGTGTGCTTATGGGCCCCAGAGCCTGTGCCCAGCCTCCAGGACCCGTTCCTCCACAAGCACCTTGCCTCGCTGCACCCCACGGCCCGCACAAGTTCTGCCCTCGGCCTTCCTCTTTTACACCACCAGAGTTACACCCCACCAGTTGAGTTTATACCCCACCCTGTCCCAAGAGCCTCTGTGGTGGTGCTGGTTTCAGTACTTCAGCCTTGAAGGTCGTGGTCAGGATAAGACTGAATGAGCAGGAAAAATACTGTCATAGTATGGCTCACTTCTGGTTTGTCACATGTGCCTGATTAAGCTGGGGCTACTGATGACATAAGCATCCCACAGTTCTCGGAACCCAATGCTCGACCGTGATTGGTGCACCAAGATCTTAGGACAACAAAGCCAACAGTGAGCAGGTGGTGGGCACCCTGAACTGTCTACCTTCTGTACACAGATGTGGATGGAAAAGCCCGGGTAGCTTTGGAGAAGCCACAGGAGGCGGCACCTACTCGATTCCCTCCTGGATGCGCCCAGAGTCACTGTAGTAATCGTTCACCATGGTGTTGTTGACCTTCCAGCAGCGGAGGTTCGTGTTCTCCTTGATGTCTGTTATGTTACAGTCCACAATGAGGGTGGAGCCTGTGGAGATCACATTCATAAACGTTAAGCCGCAGTTGTGCAAGCTTTCTGTCATTCAGATTGGCCAGCACCTCATGCCAAATGCATCTTGCTTTTCAGCTGGAATACCCTTTGCTGATGAGAAATGTTCTAGGGTCAGTGACAATCTGCTCCACGTTCTCTGCACAGACACCAGCAGGGAGGAGGGACCTTCCGGGGAACCCATCAGAGACAGGCATAGGCTGACACTCACCGACAGCTCTGATGAAGATTTTCTGCACTCATCGGGACACAACACTACTTCCCCTCCTAGTGACGTTAGCAAAGAGCTCCACAGTTTACAAGCGTTAATGTGTGTTCTCACCCTCAGTCTTTGTATCTTTGGAATAACCCGACAAGGCAGAAGAAGAGGAAATGTTATTATCTGTCCCCATGATGCATGGGAAAGTTGAACTTCAGGCCCCCCGAGTGGCTTGCCCACCGTCACATATGAATTGGAGGAAGAAATGACATACAAACTCATTTTCTAGTTCCAAATCCAGTAACACTCCTCCCTTGGAAATGTGACCCCCGTACCCTTTCTCCTCTTCTCCGTATTCAATCTCCACACACTCGTGAATCACATCTGTTTTTTGAGACAGGGTCTCACTGGGTAGCTCAGACTGGCCTTGAACTCACTTTGTAGCCCAGGGTGGCCTTAAACTCATGGCAATCCTCCTGCCTCAGCCTTCCGAGTGCTGGGATTACAGACATGAGCCATCATGGCTAGCACAAATCATTTGTAATAAGATTGTGAATTCACTTAAGTTTGCCCTATGAGCCAAACAGATCAAGTTCCAAGACATGTTCTTTATTTGAATATTTACTGTATTATGAATATAACATATATACAAAAACGTATAGAATGTGAGTGTAAAGTTAACAAATTATGAGAAATCAGTTGTGCCACCTTTCCCATCAAGAAAACAGTGCATCACAGAACCCCAAGTAATGCCCATATCCTCTTCCTACTTTATATTTAAATTATTATACCTCTCTAATACTTCTTGAAATCTAGTAACACACATCTTATTATCTAGTTCTGCTTTAAAAGTGTCATGACTATTATAAAATTCATAAAACCAGAAAGCTATTTGAAAACTAGGGAATGAAACTTTCTTGATCTGATAAAAAAAATCTATTTCAAAAACCCTACAGAAATGTCACACTCCATATTGAACTATCAACCACTTTTCCTCTGTGTGTGTGTGTGTGTGTGTGTGTGTGTGTGTGTGTGTGTGTTTAAGGGCACATATGCTTACAGGTTCAAAACTGAACTTTCACCAGTACGTGGTATTTCTCCCTCATAATGCTTTTTGCCTTCAGGTGTATCTTGATTAATGTAATTAATATAGATATACCAGCATTACTTTAGTTAGTCTTTATGTTGTATATCATTTTCTATTCTTTTATCTTTGAGCTTCTTGCAATTAGTACATGGGTGTTTTATTTTTTAATCCAGCCGGGCCAATTTTATTTGGAGCATTTTTCCCATTTACTAATTAATGACAAATGTTGTTTTAAGTCAGCCATATTAGGTATGTTCTATGCAATGCATTTATTCTATATTTGGGGTTTCTTTCTTACCTGTTTTGGATTCCTGTTTCAATTCCTTCTGCCTCTATTTCTGACTTAGTATTACATTTAACTATATTTTTGCTAAAGTGTTATTCTTTTACTGTAACTCTACACAATGAAACATATCCTTGGATTTATCAAAGCCTAATGTTATTGCTCCTTTTACCCTCGTCTCTGACACTGCGTAAGTTCCTAGGACTCACTTTCGTTTCCCTCACCCCAGCAGAGGGCAAGCGCCGTTGTGTATTTTCATTTCATAGTTGTTTTAAATTTCCTGCATAAGTACCATTGCTTTATGCATTTTGATTTAACATGTAGGAGAATGTTCCCTCTGCCTGCAGAACACTCCAGTATTTTTTTTATTGTGGGCCTAATGGACAACACATGCCATTTTTGATCTGTTATATTTTCACTGGTTATTAAATTAGTAGGTTTGGATTTCTTAAAGCAGGGGGCCTCCACTGTTTCTGGTACAGGGTCAGCCAGAGTCTTATTTTTTATTATTGCCCAGAGGAGGCACTTTTCTGCCTTTTTTCTTACTCTGAATACTTTTTCCCTTGGTTTCCACTTCTTGCAGTTTCACCAAGGAATGTCTAGGTGTAGTTTTACTTTCCTTGATCCTGCTTGGCATTCTTTGCATCTGGCATCTTTGGGTCAGGGTCTCCTAGCAGGGCGGGATGTTATCGGCATTATCCGAAAATACATAGTATTGCTTCTGCCTCTGCCTTCTCTCGACGCTCTGTGTGTGTGTGTGTGTGTGTGTGTGTGTGTGTGTGTGTGTGGTGAGAGAGAGAGAGAGACAGAGAGAGAGGGAGAGAGATCTGTGCCTCCTCCTCCCGCACTCTCACATCTATACTTCCTGTTCTTTTGTCACGGGATGCTTAGCCTCCATATTTTCTCCTGACCTATATTTTAGCTCATTAATTCTCTTTTCAAATATATTTTATACGAGTTAAAGCCTATTGCATTGCTCAGTCTGGACATCTTAATCTGGCATGCTGTTATTTCTAGTTTCTAGTTCTCTTTTGAAAGTTTCAATCCTGTCTCTCTTCTCCTTAAACACGCTAAAGACAATTTGTTTTAAAACTGTTCATCTAATATTTCTCTCTGCAGCCCTCTGGGGCTGTGTTGTCGCCTACAGTTTGCCATCTAGAATGTACTGAGTTGGAAGGTAAGAGGTTTTCAAAGTTCCCGAATTCAAACTGGACGGGGATCACAAAGAGGACAGAGAGCCGCTGGGCACAGAGAGCGCAGGAGGCCTTGGATTTCCTGCCGGGTGGGACGGAACTGCAGGAGAGCTGGAAGCACACACGGTGTGGAGTTGCTCACCCACAGCCAGTGACGTACTAGAGCACCTTTCACGTACCCTGTCTAATAAATGGCAATGTATGTCTAATCCTTACCAATTCCACAGATAAATAACATTTGAATGTACATTTCTTTTACTGCAGATGAATTTTATCATGTTTTGCTGCTTTTCTTCTTGTGTAAATTGTTTGCCCCATTTAGATTAGCATTTTCTCAACTCCTTGATTTTGTGTTGTATACAAGTAATCTCACCCATGTTATGTCCTCTCTACTCCAGACATTTTCCCTTAGCTTGGCCTTTATATTTCAACTCTACTATTTTTATATATATTTAGGTATTTGCCTTTTTAAAGCCTATTCTAATTTTTTAATCTTTTCTTCTTTTTTTTTTTTTTTGTACCAGGAATTGAACTCAGGACCTCATGCTTGCCAGGCAGGCACTATGCCCCTGAGCTATATCCTCAGCCCGGATTTTTTCACTTGTGATTTCTTCCCCTGGTTTTAATTGCCTGGCTCTTAATTGTCTGGTTTTATGTTTAGAAACTACACCATTCTGGTGATTAACACTTTTATGACTATAAGGCTGAATTTAAAAGTTATCTAGAAAAAAGTCTAATTTCAATTTAGCAATTACATGGAATAAATATATCAATATGCGTTTTCAGCAAACCCCAGTGATGCTGATTGCTCCAAGACGACACTTTCCACGTAGCGCTGAAGAGGGACATTCAGTTTGGAAATGGTGTGGCTGATGTGACTGTTAGGGCAGGCATCTGCCAATAAGTAATTGCTTATGAGCTGCATCTCAAGTGAAAACCGGCTTTATGCAGTCTAGTGACATAATTAACAAGGCCCTGGACAGCATGTGCATATCAAGTTACTATCCTGCTATTTCACACATGTAAAGATATTATTGACTTCGAAAGTTGATTTTGTACTAAAATAAGCCTTACTAAACAACTGCTAGTGATTACAGCATTTTAGATATTTTTCTTAAAATTTCTACATACCTGCCCATAGATCATTTAAAAATATATGTTTATCTTCCTGCTTAAAGACTCCTGCTTTTTTACTCTGGCATGGTGGCACATGCCGGTAATCCCAGCACCTTGGGAGCTGAGGCAGGAGGATCACAAGTTCAAGTCTCACCTGTACTATTTAGCAAGACTCGGTCTCCAAGCAAATAATAAAAAAGGCTGAGTATACAGCTCAGCATGAAAGCTGTGGGTTCAGCCCTCAGGCTGAAAAGAAAAAGAATCCTAGTTTTTAATTGTCTAAATACACCGGATAAATTGTCAGCCAGGAGAGGCGGTGTGGGGAACAAAGTCAACTGAGAAATGTAACAGGCAAACGTCTTTCTGTGCATCTTTGAAACCTATAAAAGCATCGACAAGGTGAGTGTTATGCACCTAATATCTACGTTATGGGCATTCTGTTCCTTGAAAGCTTAAAGGACTTCTACAAACATAGCCACAGGGGCTTGTTAAACAGATTTCAGCTCCATAGCATTTGTTGTTTTACAAGTTTTCGGGTTTCTGAGCCTTATATTTGAGTTTCTCTGCCTGCGGGAGATTAAGTTGCTAGAAGTTTATCTTTCCCCCCTCACCTTCATTCCTCAACTCTTCTACCCCTATACCAGTTTACACGACTCATCGTTCTACTGGGTTTTTTCCTCTAAATTCATTATTTTCTACTTTTTGTTGTCTAGTTTCTTTCTTAGAGAGAGAGTTAAATGGTTATCATACATTTTAATTATTTCTACACTTACTTGTAGTCGTATTTAAAGATAGAAACTTGCCTAGTGTATTGGTCACATGCCATGAAGTTGAACTTGAAGTATTGTTATTGTCATTATTTCTTTTCTTTTTTTGTTTTATTTTGTTTTGTTTTGCTTTGAGACAAGGCTTTGTTGTGTAGTTTAGGCTGACCTTGAACTCACTATGTAGCCCAGGCTGGCTTCAAACTTGCGGCAATCCTCCTGCCTCGGCCTCCTGAGTGCTGGGATTGTAACTGTGCACCACCACACCCAGCTTCTGTCATTATTTCTAAATAGTCTCTACTATGGCTTCAGTTTTATTTCAAACCAAGGAAGATAAATGATTAGAAGACAAATTAGTGGTTGTTTAAGTTTTTAATTTTTAAAAATTTTAACTGACATTAACTATATATTTATAAGGTATAATGTGCTTTTTTGGTATAAGTTTACATTGTGGTTACAATGAAGTCAAGCATAATAATAAACCAGCACCTCACATGCTGAACGAGATTTTTTTTCATTGTTTTGACTTGAGTTCTACATTTGTACATTTACAACATTGTGGTTGTACCATGTGGTTTGTACAACTTCCTCTTTTACTGCTGTCATTTTCACAGATGTTTATGAGTCATCTACTAAACACGTTATTCTTACTACATTAATCAAATGTTTTAGATTCTTATTTACTTGTTAAATCTGTTAATACCATACCATACTAATACTTTCCAACACAACTGAGCCAACTCTATTGTCTTACTGTATTACTCTGGTATTTCAAATGGGACTCTTAGCTTTACATATTTTGATGAACTGATATTTGATACATACAAATTTGTATTTGGGGCAGTACTGTAATTTCCATTAGTATAAGGTGATCTAATTTGTCATTTACTTTTTTGGTATCATTTTTGCAAATAATACCTCACACAATTTTCTTTAATCCTTTAGATAATGGATTTTTACATATGCGCCTTTGGGGGGAAAAGTATGTAACTAGATTTATAAAATCCTAACTGGATTTTAATATTTGATTCAATCTGAATAGCTATTTCACCCCTCCCTCCGGTACCGGGAATCAAACTCATGACCTTGCGCTTGACAGGCAGGCTCTGTGCTGCTGAGCTAAATCCCCAGCCCCTGAATAGCCATATTTAACAGAGACTTTGCTTAGATTTTTTTGGAAGATATTTGACATGTTTTATTTTACTGGTGACTCTGTTTAAGTTTTAAAAACTGGGGCTAGACGTGGTGGCCCACTCCTGTAATCCCAGCACTTGGGAGGCTGAGGCAGGAGGATCGTTGCAAGTTAGAGACCAGCCTGGGTTACAAAGTGAGTTTAAGGCCAGCCCGAACTGCATAGCGAGACCCTGTCTCAAAACAACAATAAAAAAAGTTTCAAAAACTAATTTGAACTTCTTTTTCTCTACTTAGATCTCAAAATGGGGACAATATTTTTGATCTTTTTCTACATAAAGGATATAACATGATCATTTCCCCTTCTCCTTTAATATTCTTTCCAGTAGGAGCTAACAACCCAGAATTCCTGACCTTTTTTAGCAGTAGTTTTATTTTATGCTTTGTCTTTTTCAGAAATCAGTTTTACGTTTTTATTCCCTGTCCATAAACAGCATAATCATGCTCAGGGCCAGAACCCCAGTGTTCCGTCTCCCCTATGTTTCAAGTTTTCTTAATTTTTATCTCAGTGACTTTCCTGCTAAACTCAGGTACGTCCAAAGCTGGAAACCAGACCTGTATGAGATTTGTCTTCACCTTGAAATTCAAAACACTCACTTGAATATGCGGCTGTGATAAGCCTGCCCGGGGGGATGCCAATGACTCTCCTTGCTTTACTCACCAAGTCGTACTTCAATGGAATTATTCTTGGGATAAGTGATCGTAGGGATTCTTCCTCCAGGTCTACCACTCTCTCCTGAGAAATCACACCCATAGGAAATTACGTTAGAATCACATACGATGCATTCCCAAATACTTTAACACAATCCTGTGAAGCATTATAGACTTTCAATAAACACGGGTCAAGAAAAGAAGATCCATGATGTGGCGAAGCACCACTCCATAAGTGCATGTTCTTTCAAGATGAAATTACTGAGTTGCTGGGGGAGCGGGGAAGGAAAGAAACTAGAAACTCAGCTGGCAAGAAAGTTCACTTCAGCCATTATCTATCTGGTTTAAATGTAAACCAACAGGATGCTATAATAAAATTTCATGACTTGAGAACATAAATATATCTTCCAAGCTCTGGCTCTAAGCCAAGCTCTGGAAGAGTTCCGAGATGGGAAGAGACGATGACCTGAACTTGCTGTTCTTTTGAGTTCCCTCCTCCAGCCCTGAATTTCCATGTTGTTCTATTATTCCCTCTTCCTTATTCTTCAGCTCTTTCACTCCAGCACCTCCAACTTTACCATGGCCTCTTTGTATTGCCTAGTCCTTTTCCTCTCCTTCCCTACCCCATTTAGCCACCAAAATCTGGCACACTTGCTCAGTCCCGTATTCCTCATATAATTGGGGTGGGATGTGGAAAAGTTGAGAGAAGCTGGAAAACATCCAGAAACACGTGGTGTCTGTAGTGGCCAAAACATCTGGATAGCCCACAGACTATTCCAGTTCGGCACTCCCCAAGACAAGTTACCACCAGCTAGTCAACGGACCTCTGCTCAGTAGATCACACATGGAAAATCCAGGAGTCCCTGGGTTGTCCGCTTGATCTCAGGTTTCCCTTTCCCTCATTACGCTGGCTCACCCCCCAGTGAGGACGCCTCTCACTAGGGGATCGGCACTCACCTCTGCCTCGCCACCCTCTCGGACCACAGGCTTCAGTTTTCCTTATCCCTGTACCCTCTCCGTGCCTAGCACAGGACCTGGACCCAGTGAAGGATCCCTAGAGGACCAAGTGAAGAAGAAATCTCCACGGTCTCCCACAGAGTGCAGCCTCCCAGACTCTCCTGGGATCAGAGCAGCCTCTGCATGGCCTCCCACATCCATACCCTCTTTAATCTCTCCTGCTTCACACCATCCCAAGGCTCACTTCTTTTATCACAGGTGCACCCACCTGGGACCTTTGGGGGGCCACATGGTGATGCCCCCTGAACTAGCCCTTATTCAGCACCGTGCCTCCCTCCCCCATCTCACAACTGCCATGCTCTACTGAGATCTGCAACACATCCAACATAAGCCACAGAGCTGGACACATTCACACCTTTGCCTTACTCCGTTCTCTCTGCCCAGTGACCCCTTGTCATTGTCTTTGCATGGAGGTCAAGATTATCCATCCTCCCAAATGCTGCTGAGAACTGTGTCCACTCAGAAGCCTTCCAGATCACCCACTGGCCACCCCATGACCCCTTTGAAGTCTTTTCTGTTCCTCCAGGTCCTAGCACATGATGCTAAAATGATCCCTCTAAACCTCTGGATTCATTCTTACCAAGCCAGGAGTTTCTGTACAGATGAAACAAATGGGTTTTGTTTGTTTGCTGTTTTTTCTTAAGTTTTTTCATTACCATGACCTAACAATAATGCTTGCCAGATAACGGATCACGAACAAGTGTTTGAACAAGCATAAAATGTAGACTGTTGGACGCATGGTCTCCTTCGTTCTGCCTTACAAATTCCACCCTTCCAAAAACTCTCCCAGCTGCCCATATGCAAATAGAGCATTGCAGAAGTGACAATAAACAGTCAATAAACAGATCTGTGGCCAGGCACAGGGGCCAGGATCCACCATTGACCATGGCTTGACTGGGAGACCCCAGCCTCTTGGGAAGCCACGGCTGTCTGGACCCCTCCAGGTGACAGCACCAGGCACTAGTGAGATACCCAGTACTGGGAATTATTGACAAACTTCTGTCCCTTGAATGAGCAGGTACAGAAACAACTGTCTACTGAAGAGCAAGCAAAGGCTGTGGACACAGAGAAGTCCCTGGCCCAGCTATCTAGAAGGGAAAGTGCCTGCCTGGGTGCAGGAGACTTCTCGCCCTGTGTCCACACCAGGAAGCGCTGTGAACTTCCCTGAGTTGCTCTCTCCTCGGCCTCTGGAGAATGAAGCGGTCTGGCTACCTTAGTTTCTTCTACCCATAGGATTTGCCTTTGAAATCTGCAGAACATGCGTTCAGGAGAACTGTCCATCCTGGGTTGGTAACCAGAGCCTCATGGGAAATGGGTCTCCCAGAACCACGTCAGACACCTTGGATCATTTAAAGCCAGAGCCAGGGGAGGTCAGCGCTGGGATGGCCATTGAAACCTACCACAGTGCAGGTTGAGGACAACAGGATCACAGTAACATCTGCCACACACTGAACGACAGCCCTACACCCATGACTTCACTTTCTGAGCACAAACAAACCAAGCGTTTTGAGTGCTCTTTTCTGAGATGGGAAAATTCAGCTGCTCAAGCCCTCCTGCCTCCTTGTTCTTACCTTCTGATCAAACAGTGACTAATTTGAGATTTTGCCAATTTTGGGGAAAATCAAGGTCCAGGTCATTTCTGCCCACAACATGAAACCAGCCAGTTCACCCGAAAGGACAGGAAGGCAGTGACAGGTGTGTACATACTTACTGATGCTCACAGTGATCCTCTTTAGAACCTCATATGGATTCCCTGGATTCCCCAGGTGCGTCAGCTTGGCTGTGCATGTGTAGTTCCCCTCGTCCTCTGCAGACACATTGTACACAAAAAGCTTCTTTCCCGAAGGAACAAACTTCTGTTGCTCCCTGGTAATCTCTTTACAGTCCTAAATTTCAATAAAGCATTCCAGTCAATGAGTATTTGGGCATACTAGTTGGACTCCTAGTTACCTCCAGCCTATGAACTACAGGGAGACAAGAAATCTTGTGCTCCCTAGACTTTGTTATTTACCATCTACGCAGAAGGTTGTTGATAGGTAGGTAGGTAGATAAGAAGATAGATAGATAGATAGATAGATAGATAGATAGATAGATAGATAGACAGATGATAGATAGATAGACAGATATGATAGATATGGATGGATGGATGGATGGATGGAGAAAACAATCCCTTGCTCAGTCTGTGTGTGTGTGTGCATGCACGTGTGTGTGATCTCTCTATATATGGAATCTATATTTGTATCTATACAACATCGTCTACAGATGTTGACAAAGAATACTTTATGGGGCCGAGTCACACAGGGTCTTGTCAGGAGGGCAAGAACAGGCAGGAATGTTCCCACCACGTGGCCAATCTCTACCCGACTCCCACCAGCCCAGGTGAGTCCCGGCTGCTTCTACCATGTTGCAGCCCCAAAAACAGCTTCTCCACCGGTTGGGGTTTTAATTTACAGAATCCAAAATAACTCTTCACCTGCATCCTACGTGGAGGCCTGAGCAGCAACCAGGTTGCAGAGAGAAGGTGACCTATGGCATCTCACATCACCCACTGCGTTGGCAAGGAGCAGCCTCAAAGCCAGCCAACACGAAGACCAGTTCAGCTCAAGAACGCCTTTTCCGCTTGTCCTCCTCAGCCAGCATCCAGAGGCTGGACTCCCCACTGTCAGCCTCTCAGAAGCTCACACACTCGTGCTGGTCCCACACCTGCTGTTCATGGGCCCCGCCCGCTCCTCTGTCCTATTCCACTCCGCAGAGCACCTGAGAGCACCTGCCCGGCCGGCCAAGTGTGCCTCCTCAGTCCAACACCTGTGTTCCTGTCTTTCCCAGCACCATGGGGGAAGACAGTGCTGTCCTCAGGAGACTCACAATCTAATGCATAACACAAACACACACACCCTGATGAAATGAAACAGTCACTGCACAAGTGTTGAGCTCCCTTCCCTTAGCCAACCATGATTCAGTTCGCAACCAGACCCCACCATCCACCCCAGAGCCCTGTGAATAAGCTCATGGGACAGGACGGAACTCAGCGAATATGGCCAGAATGAGTGTTTATTTACAATGCACACAGTGACTGCCTAGAAGTCCTACACTGTCTCCCTGTAAGTACCCTACAGGGGAAACCAGGTTATCATTGGACAATTGCCCACCAAATAGAAAAACAGTAACTATTCACCCACTTCTGATGGACTTGTTCTTCCCTTTGTGATAGGCAAACATTTACTCATATCAATGTTTGGACTTGCTACCTAAAGGCCATTCAGTGGCAGTGACTTGGACGGCCCCTGTTCTCATCCACTGGGGCATTAAACTCTACAAGACTCGATTTTCATTTTAAAATTTGGGGGCCAACGTCTCACTGCCAAAATTCAAAATTAAAATATGAATAATAATAGCAGCCAATATTTGAATGTCTCTTATAGTCCAAGAGCTCAGAAGAACACTCATAACCCAGCATGTACAGTGTTCCAGGGATACAAAATACCCCAGAGCACTGTGGCTAAGGTGCAGGGATAGGAAAGACCAATGGAGATAAAACTAATGAGACAGCTCAGGGTCCAGCCAGAAAACCGTAAAGACGGGTTGGATACCTGAAGCTTTAGGGATAGGAAAACCAAGATGATCAACTGATGCATAAGGAAAGATTACAACACGGCCAATCTAATGATCAAGAAGCAATGCTATTGCCACAGATTAAGGCTAAGTAGAGCCTGAGTAAAACTGGACAGTAGAGACAGAAAGAAAGGACCAAAAGAACAATAATTTGAATCAAACAAAGCCTAAAACTAGCACTTTAAAAGCGCTAGTAAAACTGATAAATGCTTAGGAAGAATAATTAACAGAGAGAAAGCAGAAATATATGACACTAAAATGAAAAGGGAAAACTCACAACCAACCTGTGAATGCCAAAAAGACAGCAAGAGTACAATTTCAGACTTTCATCTCAATAATTTAGCAATTAACAGGTGAAACAACAATTCCACGTAAGCACAACATGCTAAAATGCTACAAGAAGCAGCGACTCTGATTAGTTCTTTAACTACTGCGGATAATGAATACGTAACCTAAAACTTTCCCTTAATGAACGTTCCGGTGCCAGCTGGCACCATGACACCCTAAAAGCAAATAAAAAATAAAACTAATCTTAAACATTTCTAGAAAAAAGAAAAATAAAACTTAATTCCACTTATTTTACAAGGCCAAAAATTACTCATATCAAAATCTGACAAGGATATAATAAGAAACAAAAGTTACATACTAGTATCATTCATCACGCAGGAGCAAAATGTGAAACAAAAGTTAGCAAACCAAATCTGGCAATGAAGTAAAAGGGCTACATAGCAAGTTGAGTTATTCCAGGAATACAAAATTTATATAACAGTCAGAAAACAATTCTTGTTACACAACATGTCAAATAAAAAGAAAAATTATGTGAAAAGTCAAAAAGATATTTTATAAAATTTAACACCAATTCATAATAAACATACAAATATACTAGGGAAAGTTGCCTAAATTGATAGAGTATTTCTTAATATCTTACACATCATTGTAATGGTAAAATGGTGAAAGTTTTTGCTTCAGTATAATGACACAAAAGACTGTGACTGCTACATCTGGGTAGCAATTTATATAGTGGCAAATAACAATTCTAGAGCAGTAATAGCATTGAACTAGAGAGATAACGCCAGACGGGCAATAGCGTCCAAAGTGTTCTGGAGATACCAGCTTGCAAAACAAAGAAGGGAGAAGACATGAAGTTACAATGCTAAAAATGGAAGAAATAAAACTGCCCTTAACCTGCAAATGTGACTGTGTATCTAGGAAATCCAAGAGTCTACAGTTCAATTATTAAAGTAAAGAAATGAGTTTACCGAGGTTGCTAGAGGTAAGAACAATGTACAAAAATGAATTGTGTTTCCACATACCAGCAACAAACGGAGCATAAAAATACAAAAAGCATACCATTGTAATATTACCAGAAAACCTCAATTTCCCAGGAAATTATTAGATTTCTAACAGGACATGAGTAAGATATCTAGCAAAAATTATAAAATGTGCTTGTGAGAAATCAAAGAAAATAAAATGGAAGGATACATTTACAATTTACAAGACTTGAAATTATAAAGATATCCACCTCTGCTAAATTTAATAACGGAACACAGTTAAAATTTGAAATATAATTTTTGTGAAAACTGACACACAGACTCTAAAACTCACATGAAAATTTAAAGGACTGCAACAGATAAGATAATCTCAAGGGAGAAGGACAACAGGTAAAAAGAAGTTCACACATCTAGACTGACATATAAACCCAGTAAAATTGCAATCAAGATTTCAGAAGTCTTTTTGTGAAAATTAACAAGTTCATTATAAAACTGGCATTACCTAATGCCACAATAATTAACGTGGCTAACCAAGTGGAACAAAACACCACTGAGGGTTCAGAAACTGACCACATGCAAATAGCAATTGCATTTAAGCCATCAGAGCATGTGCAGCAATGTAGGTAGAGAAACTATAAATCTGTACATGAAAAGATTAAACTGAACCTATGCAACACCACATACTTAAATACCAACAGAAAAGGAAACAACAAAATGTCTCAAAGGTAATATGGGAAAAACTTTGAGACAGGAAAAGGTTCTTAAACAGTTCACAAAAACCTCTCATCAGAAAGGAAAAATTAATAAATTAGACTACATTAAAGTTAGGAAACATGAAGACTAATTACAAGAACAAAAAGAGCAAAGACTAGGGTTACTGACACCCAAGTATG
Source organism: Chinchilla lanigera (assembly GCF_000276665.1). Classification (NCBI taxonomy): domain Eukaryota; kingdom Metazoa; phylum Chordata; class Mammalia; order Rodentia; family Chinchillidae; genus Chinchilla; species Chinchilla lanigera. Next base: position 7,709,927 of record NW_004955470.1, on the reverse strand, counting down.
CAAAGAGTTGCTGTAAATCAACAAGAAGTAGAAAAGAGGCTCAAACTCTCCACAGGCCACATGCAGGTCACCACTCTTTTGTGTAAACAAAATGTTATGGGAACACACCCATCCCCCGTGCATTTCCACTCCACCTACAACTGCTACCAAACAGAATTGCATCACTGAAACAGACTATCTGGCCTGCATTGCCCAAAATCTTTGCTATTTAGCTCTTTACAGAAAAAGTTTGAGAACCTCTAGGTGAGACAACCAAGTAGGAAAACAGACGAAATACTTCCACAAGCACTCCATAGAAAGTATTACACACATACACACACGCGCTCATATCTAATGGCCAATACACAAACTTAAACAGATCAACACTATCATTTATCAGGGAAATGTTAATTGAAACCAAAGTAGGACACAACTGCTTAGGCATCTACTGGCAGAAGCTAAAAATACTAGGACTGAGGGTGTGGTGTGTGGTTCAGTGGTAGAGCACTTTCCTGGCATACCCAAGGCCCTGGGTTTAGTCCCCAGCACCACACATATAGACAAAGACTAAAAATACCATATGGTATCAGATACAGGAATAAAAATAACTCTTACTCGCTGTTGATGGAACTATAAATTGGCACACCAATTTGAAAATCAGTTTGCCACTTTCTATAAATTTTGAGCACCTTGCCTATTACCCAACCACTTCATTCTTATATAAAATTCCCCATAAAATTATATGCATAAGTGAACCAAAAAGTATGTATCAGCTTTACTTATAATACCCCCAAATCGGAAACAACACAAAAGTCTGATGATGATGATGAGATACTATACAGCAATGACCATGGAGGAGCCAGGCAACTCTCACCAGTTCACTATTGATCCAGGGAAGCTACACACAAAATTCTATGCAAAATATCATCCAAATTAAACAGAATCTAAACAGTGCAAATCTAATGTGTGACGGTATACATCAGGAAAGTGGTTATCTTTGGGAATAAGTTGAGAATAGTTTTCACAGGACAGCAGAGGTGAGCAGGCTCCCATGTAATTTATGTCTCGACCTTGATGGGAAAGGGTAATTAGAAGATATATCCTATTCCTGATAATCCACCAGGCTTGTCTGCTTCTGAGTGATGTATTTTCATGTATACATTACACATCAAGGAAAAGACTCTTTCAATCCATGCCAAACACTGTTATCCAAGACATAGAAATACATAAAATCTCCTACAAGTCAATAAGAAAAAGTGAGAAAAGCATTATAGCCGAAGATGCAGTGGGTAGTACAGAAGAGGATTCAGAAATGGACAGTAAACACAGAAAACGTGGTCACTCTCACTAGAAACCCCAGGCCCAGTGGACCATTGGTACCTGCGAGGAGCTCAAGCCCAGCAAAGATGCACAACAGGACAGATATGGGACACTCATTTCCACATTCTTGTAACAGAGGAAACTGGAAACAACCTAAATGCGTAGGACACATGCAACAGAGAAGATCAACAAAGCCAAACATGGACTTCTGGAAAGGGTGCTGGAACTGACCAGTCTTTCATGAAATGAATCAGGTACCTGCGTGTGAGAGAGAGAGGAAGAGACTGTACACACAGAGGGACTAAAAGTCAACCTTACTGTGAAAAAGACAATAAAAAAGAAGAGATGACAGCTTGTCAGCATAGAGGAGACCTCTAAGGTAGTGGCAACTTCTGGGAAAACAAAACTTGCTCGACAAAAAAGTAAGGTGTTTGTATAAATCCCATAAAGAAAACTCGTGACCCGGACCGTGGGCCTGGACGGCACTCACGGGTGGGGCGGGGAAGCCTCTGTCTCAGGTGGGCCAGCTGTGGGGAGCCGTCTGTGTGTCAGCACAGACTGGAGGAGTGAGCGGAAGATGTAGGAGGAGGCTGTGTGTGTGTACAGAGGAAGGGCTGGAAACCCGCACGGGATCAGAGACGAACAGCACCAGGCACAGACAAAGGCATGATGGGATTTCCAGGAGGTGGCTTTGTATAATCTTAATTACTGGACCACTGTCAGAGAGTAGCCATTCCAACAAGCTAATTAATATCGGGCAGGAAGAGAACAGCCCTCAAAATAAGGGCAATTGGAAGGGGGTACAAATAGTACCAATAAGCTTCAAATAAGGAATAATTAGTGGGGTAATGTTATCAATAGCTAAAACTAACAAATGTTAGGCACACAAATCTCTTCACCAAATTTCCCCTTAAAAATCCAACTTGACCTAGAAAACAATAAATAGAGTTTTGAAAAGAGGAGAAAAGGTATCAACAGAATTTTTTTTCTTACCTTGTACCACCTGATGGGACCCAAAACACAACTGTCTGGGAACTCCAGGTAACATTGCAGACTGCCAGAGTTGTTAAGGTATAATATTTGATTGAGATCGGATAAATTTGCCGAGCTGCTTCCGGAGTGGACACAAGAGTAGCTCTTTACAACAGTGATGTTAACGTGTATTCTGCAGCAACTCTTGAAGTTCCTGTGAGAAAATCGCAGCGTGAAACCCCATACACTCTTATGCAATCAAAAACCCAAGCAATTCTGTTTCTCTTCACATCTGTCCAAGTCACACTCAAGGCATGGTACAAACCACCTGCCTCACACAGAACAACACACAGCCAACAACGCATCCATCAGGAGAGACACATGGGGTTTCCACAGGGGCCACCTTAGCCAAGAGAGCAAAAGGAATGTGGCCAACTATATTTACAGAACCAAATACAGTACAAGATCTGTCCTGGTAAGGAAAAAATTACATGAGTCATTGAGGGAACCACTGACACAACTCAAACACAAACTACAGAGGAAAGTGCTATCCAGGGCCTGAGTTTCCTGGGTGGGATTACTGCACTGTGACCAGGTTAGAGAACGTTCTTGTTGATAGGAAGTATACATTGCATCCTTAAGCAATAAGATGGGTACGATGTGTACAACTGAAATGGCTTCAGGTAAAAAAAATAGAGAGACCTGCATATATGGAAACAGAAAATTGTAAGGAAAATGGAAAATTTTTACTTTAAAATGAAAAATCTAGGTAAAGGATAGACAGGAGCTTGCTATGTTATTTCTCAAACTTTATGTAAGTCTGAAATTATTTTAAAGTGGAAATGTACCCTTTACTGAGTATACATCACATCTGGAGGATCCATGCTTGTTTTCTGCCTCGGCACACAGTGCCTTGGTGTAATGGCTACGAAAGATGATTCCTTTTCATTTCAGAGCTCCCAGACTGAAATATTTAAACCCAGTTCTAACATGCAAATGGATTTACTGATATATGATCTCCAGCTCCAGTTAATAATTCACAGTCCACCAAAGGTGACACATCTGCGGCACGCATGCCACAGCGGGCTGTTTGTTATCACTGAAAGCTCTAAAAGGTTTGCTATCACTGACCTGCACAATCAGTAAGTCATTCTGCACACCAAGTCTGCCGGATGGATGAAAGCCAGGAATCTGGCAGGACTCCAAGTGGGACCATGAGCCACTCTGAGACACAGAAAGGGGCCTTCTGGGCCCAAAATAAGAGACAGAATGGAGTAGCTGCTTCATCCAGGAGCTCTGTGTATTTCTATTTCATCAGTATGCAGCCAGGATTGCTTCCAGTTCACAGATAAGAAAACTGAGGCTCATAAAGGTCAAATAATTTGTAAAGGTCATGTAAATTAGTATGATAAAATTGTGGCCCTTGGGCCAAATTTAGCCCAGGGATGTGTTTTATGCAGCTCTCACAGAGTTTTACAAGTTGAATAGTCACACACACACACACACACACACACACACACACACACACTGAAGCAGACAACTACCCGTGGCAGGACATGTGCTTTCCAGTGAGCACAGTCCCCTCCTGGCTTGGCTGCCTCCCACCAACTTTACTTCCAATATCCAAACGCTGAAAGCAACGCAAAAGGCCCGACAAGCCCCGGAACTCAGTGACACCAGCTCCCAGCGCAGGGCCTGGCGCGGGGTTTGAGCTGGCACCATGCTTCCTGAAAGCAGATTCCTCATGAAAGAGTCCCCAAGAAGCCCGACCCCACCCCACCCTGCATGTGCCGCCTGTCACCAGCACTTCCAAGAAAGATAGCAGCAGGCACATTGGTATCAACACACTTCATAAGCTGGCCTGTCGTGAAGCAAAATTTCAAGGGTAAAAGATGCATTTCGTGTCCTAAAATGGTGTACAAATCTATTTAAAGTCGATTTAAATCTATTACCTAGTCAAGGCATTTCAAACGTGCTCATTAGAAATCATTTTATCACAACTATAAACCTATGCCATATTGTCTCACTGCGTTTTCTAGGTTCATTGCAAATGCTCTTAAAAGACAGATACAGAGGGAGATGGATTCCATCCTACTTTAGATGAGAAACTTACTTTATAACACACTGGTACATCCCGGAGTCCTCTGCTCTCAGAGGAAGAAACAGCAGCCAGGTCCGCTCCTGGTGAACTCTCCACCTTATGTTCCTGGAGAGCGGGGTGCTGCTGGGCGCTTTGTACCACGTCACATTCACGTCCCCAAAAGTCAGGGAAGGGGCTGAACAGTTAAAAGCAAAAGGCTGGTCAGCTGCAAGGACCTCCTTGATCGTTGTGTGATCCTTGCACGCACCTGGTCAAACGAGGACGAAACAAGCACAGTGAGCCTGGGAAGGAAACGCAAGTCTTGTGTATTGGTCATGTTAATAAACTCCTCTTCAGCTTTCTGGCCAAATTATAATTTCACCCGGGAGTCTCCTTAGGCTGGGAGTAAGCAGAATTCCACGTTCTTGAACTGCATCCACAGCGCTGCGCTCCCTTGGCGCCCTCTCACAGCCCCGCCAGGGATTCCCCGCTTTCCTTCCTATTCTTTTCGTCTTCGAGGGTGCGCATCTGCGGTGCGTGGTGCTCACATTCTTTTTTGTTTGTTTGTTCGGTTTTTTTGGTTTTTCTCCGGTACCGGGAACCGAACTCACGACCTTGCGCTTGCCAGGCAGGCGCTTTTGCCGCTGAGCTAAATCCCCAGCCCACGGCGCTCACATTCACCGTGACTTGTACATGCACATGGCACATTAATTCTCTCTGGCTCCTTCCCCTTGCCCGCCTCTTGGTCCTCTTCTCATTTGCAAAAGACCGACCTCCCCGTTTCCTGTTATTTATCTTTTATTTTGCTCTTTCGTTTGTTTATTCTTTGGGTTTCTCACAGAAGAGAAACCATGTAATATTTAATCTTGTGTGTCTGACTTATCTCACTTAACGTTATGGTCTCGAGCTGCACCCATTTTCCTACAAGTAGCTCGTGTATCCTTCTTTAGGGCAGAGCAGTGCTCCACGGTGTGTAAATACCACACGTTCTGTATCCACCCCTCTGCTGATGGAAGTACGGGCTGCCTCCAAGACTGAGCTATTATGAGTTGTGCTGCTATAAACGGCTCCGCGTACAGCTAGAGCGAATGGAATGTCTATTTTTAGTCTTTCATGGAATCTCCACCCTCCACCCCTCCCCTGCACCTCCCTCCCTCCCTCCCTCCCCTCCCCCTCCTCCGAAAGGAGGCTCCTAGTTCTGTTTTTTATGCTCAGCACCTGTTTCTCCGCCTTAACAAAAAGCCATCTCAGTCCGTTCTACCAGGTTGCTTAGTTTTTCGCAGAACTGCGTTCTGTCGGCGGTTTCCTCCGTCCCCCCTGGATCCTGGATCATCGGATAACCCCGAGGCGCGGGAAGCGCTACCTAAGGATCAGCCTGCGGCCCGGCCTTTGGGCTAACTTCCCCTCCTCACAGCCGGCGACCTTCGGGGCCGGCGCGCGCACCCTGCCGGCCGTCGGGGGCAGCGGCCGGGTGGC